>NC_056739.1:1162480986-1162563486 GCF_019279795.1 Protopterus annectens
AAAGGTATTGCATCATGTAAGTTTTCCAAGTGTCTTTGTGTTTTATGTTAGTAGACTGATACATCTTTTTTAAAAATTCTTAATTTTTTCTGCCATCTTTAGATTTAAGTCCTCCACTTAATTTTATTAACAGTAATAGTGAAAGTAACAGTACCACCGCTGCTGCAACTGAAGCCATAACATACATTTTTATTACAGTGTATTTACAACATATAGTGATGTATTTATTTTAAATTTTCATCTGCATGTTGCACAGATAATCATTTTAGCTGATTATATTTCTTAGCAGAATTACTAGGGCTTACAGATGCTTGACTTCATAGTATGAAGAATAGTATCTTTTTAACTATGCTTGAGTATCACTGATACTTGCTTATAAATTTAGTAAACATGCTCACCTGTTTTACAACTAGCATGATTAGCATGTTTGTGCTAGACAATTCCATAAAACAGAACAGCATCTTTTATTCATTCTCCATGATGCCTTTATTTGTTTAAATAATTACTTTAAAAATGCAATTTAGTTCATAAATAACAAGTGAGCTTGCATCCCCAGTTTATATCTCCTTTGTTCTTTAAATTTTACAACTGCTATCAGAATCTTTTTTTCAGCTATAGTAGTATTAAGCAGTTTAAACTTTCTTAGAATCCTATTACCTTCAGTATGAACGCAGTTTGCTAGCAATTACTAAGGAATGTTTTTTATACAGATCGTGGTTACTTTTTATACTTACGTATTGGAATGTCCTAACCTTGAAGACAGATGTAAATATCTGTGAGAATATAACCTTGCACAGACTTTGACATATTAAAGTATACAACTGTTGTGACTTTGAGTTTGTTTACTTCATGTCATGAAGTTAAAATAAGCAACTTTTGATGAATATAAAGAAAGAAAAGCCCATGAATCATTTTGTGTCCAGGTATTCAGATGTGCACAGGATTATCTTTTAATGCTGCAATGATTGAGACAGCTTCTAGCATTAACTGCAACAAATTGTATCATTTTTTGTTTATTAATCAGTTTTTGTGGTCATGTGATTGGGTGTGAACAGGACACATAAAAGCTTAGCCAGTTGGGACCCCTACCACAAAATGATGCTGTGCTGTTCTTTAGCTATACAGACAAGCTAAGTTATAGAGTAAAAGGAGTTTGTGGAATCTCAGTTTGCCTAGGAGTCAGTCCCTCCTGGCTAGCCTTGGAGTAATAAACCCCTGTCAGATAACTGGAGTTCATCCTTATAGGGACGCATCCATCCAGTATCTGAATTTGATGGTCCTCCAATACAGACACACATATTTGACATTAACAAACACAAAGACATACACAGGCATGCAAACACACACGCGTGCACACACACAAAGAGAAAGGCACTGAATATTCAATTGGCTGGGAGCTTTACAATAATTGTTAGGATCCCCTAATTAAAGAAATAACTAAGTTGTGCAGTGACACAAGAAGCCACAAACACCCTACCATATCATACACAATAAGGTGAGTTGACAAGGTCTTGACACACACTACTAACAATGATCTAGGGTTTTCAGAGTAGAAATAATTTTATTATTATGCATTTCAGAAAAAGTATTTATCTGAAAATTGAAAAATGGTTTGCGAAAACATTCTCAGTACCTTTTAGCAGACTGTGGGAATTGTAGGAAGTTTTCAAAAACTGTATAACATCACAATTTCTGACTGATGATATTTGTCTTTTGTGTTACTTGTAAAGTCTTTTTAACTAAAAACTGCTTTGCTGCATTTATTCATGTCACAACAGAATTGCATAATTTGTATAACTCACCTTTACTGCTTATTGGGCTAGCTTTTATTATAATTCCTTAAAAAAACAAAGGCTTCTCACAAAACACTGTTGTTTCATATAAGCAATTTCAGGGCATATTGCGTCACAGTGCTTATATTATGAGGATTAGGTTAATTATGTACTTTTACAAATTGATTTGTTCTGTAAATGAACATGTGGTATTATAGAAGGTGTCAAAGGACGCAACATTTTGAAGGCAGCACAATTAAGTTATGCAACCTCTTGCTTTACAAATTACTTCCTTTTAATTGTCTCTAGTACCTTGAGTCCCCTAGCAACAAATCTGGAAAGCAACTCTGCCAGGAAACCTTTATGCTGTCAGTACCTTAAAAATCTTGTAAAATAGATTACATTATTCCACATTACTAATTATATCATGTTAATTATAGTTATAGTTTTCCAAACAATATCAAGTTTAATTATACTAAATACCAGATTTAGAACTGTACATCCTCTAAAGTAAAGTGCAGGCTATAGACCATAACAAATTATAGCTATACAATTATCTTTGACAAATGTAATTACAGACCTGGATTTGTAAAGATATGTATAAATGCAAGTTCCAAACAATGAACAATGGTCATTTTATAATTTCGACTTAATCTGGAAACAGTGTAAAATGTTTGGTTCATTATGAATGAAGCTACATGCAAGAACTAATATGCCCTATATCTGAATACTCTTTCAGCTTTACCATACTGGAAAAAAATGAGTCTGAAATGGGTTTAGAACATCATGCAATTAGCATCAAGGAGCATTTGCAGCTAAGCTAACAAGAAAAGTACCAATAATAATTCAACAAAACACTGACCACTTCTAACCATGGAAGCTGTTATGTGACGGACAATGGGAATTGTCCCCTTTAGTTCTACACAGTTTTGGTTTAAATGCATGATCACACTTTTGGATTCTGTAAATTCTGTAGTCAATTAATATTAGTTAAATATTTTGACTTTTTGTTTTGCTTTTCAAATAAGTAATGGAAAAAATATTCTGTAATTGAATTTATGTTGTAGCAATACTTGACATACTGTTAATAAGTAATTCTGTTCCCCCTAAATTAGCGATGATACATTCAACTATCCATTCATAATGCTGGGACTTGACTTCCTCTGCCTAACTCTGACTTAAGTATTGTCACAGCTTGAGAGAAGGCATGTCAGCAAATTGAAGAGATGGCATGTCGGCATGCCAACAGGGGGCAAAAAGTATGGCTAATTTTACTTCTTCTGCATCCCTAAGATATTTGTATACCAGCAGTTTGCCTTGATGGGCTTTCACTTTTATAATGAAGATGTATGTGTAATGTATATTTAGTTACTTTAAAGGAAGGAATTTGAATCACATGATTAACTTTATCACCAGTAATTAGTTCACTTTATTGCAACTGCTCTTTGAATTTTGGTTTGCCTTTAGTTGTCGACTTCCAATACCCCATGTAGACTCTTAGAAAATGGAATGGTGGTTTTGTGACTGTGGACCACAAGTGTCATCCCACCACTGTCAAAGCACTTTTCTATGAAACTGTAACCTATTCACACACTAATCATAAAACGCTAAGGAAGTAACATGCCCAATACATGGTTTTATGAACTATTTGCAGAGAGACTATTCCCCTGCTACCCACACAAAGGTGATCCTGCTTTGGGAATACTATACTTTAGTGGTCAGCAGTATGGCTTCATGCCAGGAAAGAGCACAGATGCGATGTTTGCTCTGAGAGTGTTGATGGAGAAGTGCAGAGAAGGTCAGAAGGAGTTGCATTGTGTCTTTGTGGACTTAGAGAAAGCATATGACAGGGTGCCTAGAGAGGAGTTGTGGTATTATATGAGGAAGTCGGGAGTGGCAGAGAAGTATGTAAGAGTGGTACAAGATATGTACAAGGGTAGTGTGACAACGGTGAGATCTGCAGTGGGAGTGACAGATGCATTTAAGATGGAGGTGGGATTACATCAAGGATCAGCTCTGAGCTCTTTCTTATATGCAGTGGTGATGGACAGGTTGACAGACGAGATCAGACAGGAGTTCCCGTGGACTATGATGTTTGCAGATGACATTGTGATATGTAGTGAGAGTAGGGAACAGGTTGAGGAGACCCTGGAGAGGTGGAGATATGCTCTAGAGAGGAGATGAATGAAGGTCAGCAGGACTAAGACAGAATATATGTGTGTAAATGAGAGGGAGGATAGAGAAATTGTGAGGATGCAGGGAGAAGAGTTGGTGAAGGTGGATGAGTTTAAATACTTGGGGTCAACAGTTCAGAGTAATGGCAAGTGTGGAAGAGAGGTGAAGAAGAGAGTACAGGTAGAGTTGAGTGGGTGGAGAAGAGTGTCAGGAGTGATTTGTGACAGACAAGTACCAGTAAGAGTGAAAGGGAAGGTCTACAAGAGGGTAGTGAGACCAGCTATGTTATATGGGTTGGAGACAGTGGCATTGACAAAAAAGCAGGAGTCAGAGCTGGATGTGGCAGAGTTAAAGATGTTAAGATTTGCACTGGGTATGACGAGGGTAGACAGGATTAGGAATAAGTATATTAGAGGGTCAGCCCAAGTTGGACGGTTTGGAGACAAAGCCAGAGAGGTGAGATTGCATTGGTTTGGACACGTGCTGAGGAGGGATGCTGGGTATATTGGGAAAAGGATGTTAAGGATGAAACTGCCAAGTAAGAGGAAAAGAGGAAGGCCTAAGATATGGTTTATGGATATGGTGAGAGAGGACATGCAGGTGGTTGGTGTGACAGAGCAAGACGCAGAGGACAGGAAGAAATGGAAACAGACGATCCGCTGTGGTGACCCCTAATGGGAACAGCTGAAAGAAAAAGAAAAAAGATACTTTTCCCCAAGAAATGGGAGCAAGACTTTGACCACTCTCAGTCAGAGGTCTGCCATCATCTTGAGTAACAGTCAAACCCAAGTTACTGTCAGAATAGCAGACACCGTGTCCCTGTGCCAATGGGTCAGACTGTTGGAAGTGACTAAATCTAATCTGTATGTTTTTTACAAGGGAAAATGTGATACTGTATTTCTTATAGAAGATGGCATTTATTGAATAGAACATGCTACGTGTTTCAGTTCCAGTAAGTGACTTGTTATCAGTTAGATCTTTGATTGCAGTGTGTATCTATGCACTTTTTTCCTGCCACCTCTTTGAAAACAAGTTTATTAGATGGTTCATCCAAGCTGGTATTACAAAAGGGTATGACTATGTATCAACCTACTAAAATGGTATCTAGAGTCTGACTGATAAAGGTACCAGAAGTGAAATCAGTGATGAATCATTTTACTATAGTAGTCAAGCAAAAGCCCTTATAGTTCTATAGCCTCTCAAATGGAATGTTTATGAAATAATTTCTCAATACATTTTGAGTTGAAACCATAGATGGTTAAAAATATGAAGATACAAAAAGATATTGGTTTGACACTGAATAATGGAAACTCAGGCCTGTAACTTTTGTGATGTTTAATCAGTTTTTACTCCAGATTTTTACCTTGGAATTTTTATGATGGATGCAACATCCTGTTTTCAGCTACCTGTTTAAGTTTATTTAGGGGTGTCACTGCAATGTTTATCCTTTTTCTTCAGACAGAGTTTCAGGGTTCTTTTTGGGGACCAGTTGTCCTTATTCAGTGGCAAGCTTTGATTTGATTTCTCTTGACTCAAAGCAGTAGCATATGAAGATGACCTATTTCACTGGAGGTGGTTCTTTAAATCCTAACATTGCCTTAAGAAATTCTGCACTTTACATGAAAAGGACACTTGATCAAATACATTTTAAAAAGTTGTTGAAACTTGTGAGAACAAATACCCCCTCCTGCCCAAAATGCACACGCAGAAAGCTGTCTCTCTGTGCCTTTGCTGTTAATATAATCAGTTCCAGGTTCACTTCCCTTTGGGGGGGTACCCCCCGCTCTCCCTTCTTAGGGTCACATTTTGAGGCACAGAATTTTTTTACCAAAATTGTTTAAAAAGTGTCCTTCACAGTTTAGTTAATAAATTGTCTAAGTACCATCTTGCTGTTTGAATGACTTTCTTGTGCTTGTAAGTGGCTTAATGTTAGCAAAATGCAGGCTAGTGGCAAAAAGACAAGCATTTCTCCTTCTATCTACTTGTTCCATAGAATGGGTCCCCTTCTGTTAATATATCTTAATGTGGACAAAACCTTAGATGCACACAAGGTTGCTTCCTACTGTTTTGCATCACATTAGCCCGATTGCAAGAGCTCATAAACTGCAGTTTGTATAAGTAAATTCTTGTAAAGCATGTACTTGAGCGGTTCAAGTTACGAAGAAGTGAGACAACAACTAGTGTTTTTGTAGGATAGGGGATAAGCCCTCCCACACTCCCACTGTAGAGCCACAGCCCCCCAGACTTTATTATTCTCATTATGAGGTCACTGCATATTGGAGGAAGAACAATTACTGACAGACAATGTCTGTCTCACTCTTTTTCCAAGGTGGACTGACACTCTTATCACCCAGAGGTCCCTAATAAGTGAGTATATAAAACGTGCAGTACAAAGAAGTTTAACTATGACAAATGTGCCTACTCAAACCAGCATGCAAGTATCTAGGAGGGGTAACTCGAGCTTGAGAGATCAAACACACAAAAGTAAACAAAATAATTTTTTAATAAGAACCTGTTTTTTCATCATCATCACCATCACCCTTTTTTCTACGGGGTTGGAGTGTTGTGTCACCTGTCATCTGCCTTTTTTCATTCAGAGCCACTCTCCTAATTTATTCAGCATGTGCAACCTGTGCAGGTCTTCTCTTACACAATCAATTCATTTCCTGGCTGGATATACTTATGTCCTTCTGCCTTCTTCCTATCTCTCCCAAAACTTCTTTACCATCTCATCTTCTGCTTTTCAGCACGTGAGACCAACTTCATCTTACTCTGTTCTCCTTGGCCTCCCTGTACCTGGTGATGCTTTGGCTTCTGCTCAGATGTCCTTTTTTCATTGCTTGTTTTGCAGTGTGAAGCATACTCCCTGTTTCTGGCACTTCCTCTCCATCATCTCACATGTCCTCAACTGATCTGCTTTCACTGCTCAGGTTTCTGTGCATACTGAAGTACTGGTCACATCTCTGTTTTATACACCTTTGTTTTCAGCTTCTTTGGCATTCTTCTGTCACACCCTACCCCTGACACTCATTTAGACTTCTCTTCTCCTCAACCACCTCTCCTAGATGCTTGAAGCTGTTAACATGTTCTGCTATTTTCCCTTCTGTCTCAGTTTTCAGCCTTTTCTGGCTACCCCATGTACCACTGACTTGCCCATACTAAGTTTCATTACATGTCTTCAGTTTTGCATTCTATTCTCTTATCATTTGCCACAATCCCTGTTCAGAGCCTGCTTGCAGTGCCACATTGGTTGCACACAGCAATTTTGTTGACATGTCCCCTCTTACTTGCTGCTGATGTAGTTTAGCACCAGTGCTTTGTCCAAGTCTAGGAATGCAAAGTTACATGAGGAAAAAGTCAGACTGGGCATTCTTAGACTATCAGCATCACTGCAAACATTGGGTTCTTTGTAGTATATTGTGATCTGAATAACAGTTGCTCATCTCCCATCTTACTTTCTTCTACTCTACATATTTTTTATCATTCACCATATACAGCACTTTCATGCAATCTGACAGAACTTTGATATCTACCAGCAGACGTACCTCTCTACTGTCCAGATTTTCACAGAATGTCCAGATTTTTGCCTCTTATTTTTGGCATGTTCCTCATAAAATTTGTGTTTTTTTTTTCTGGCAAATCATTAAGAATTGAAGTCACCAAATAATACTAAATAATGACAAATATTTGAGTTTCAGACTTAATATCCTTCAGAAAATAAATAATGATGCAAAATCAGTCATCCCAGCAACTTTTTAAGTTTATAGGAGCAATATTTGAAATTTGTCCCGATTTTGGGGCCTTTGTTCCCCCATTATTTCTGGCTTTGTCCAGATTTCTTGCAATAGGATGTTGAGATGTATGCTAGCAGTTTTGAATATCCCCATTTATTTATGTAGACTGACCATATTTATCAACCTCTTGGTGCAAGAAATCTGGAAAATCCCAACAAAACTAGGGGACAAAGGACCAAAAATAGGGACATATTTTAAGTTGCCAGAGTAACATGGTTTGTTTTAACGTACATTATCTGAAGGATTTGAAGTCTGAAAGTCAAATGTATGTCATTATTTAGTGACTTCAGTCCTCAGATCATCCCACTGATTTTCCAGAAATCCACAAATTTTAAGAACAGACCAGGAATATGAACCCAAAATCTGGACATTCTGCAAAAATCTGTACAGTTGAGAGGTATGAATTCACTGACACTAGAATGCTTATTCTGCAGTCATCTGGGTTGTCTGTCTGTCTCTCTCTCTCTCTCTTCTCTCTGTGTCCCTGAAAACAGCAGTAAATACCCACAGGAGCCATCTCCCATGCCTTTACCTGACCCATTCCCTGACTTCAGTTACCTTGGTGCACTTTGTACCTTTTCTATGGTGAACTGCCCTTCTTCCCTTATTGTAGGCCTGTGCATGTAGCTGTACAGCTTCCATGTTTTTTTTTTTTTTCATTCAGACGTTTCTTGAGGTACTTCTTCCATCTGCTCTTAATGTCTTCTGGATTGGTTAGAAGATTGTTGCTGGTGTCCCATATGAATGGTATCTGCCCACTATCTTTTTTATTTTTCTGTCATTGACTTGCAGCCTGACTGAAGTTTTGTATATCATCTGCTGAGTCACTTTCTAGTAGCAGAGATTCTCTAACACTTGTTCATTGCCATTGCAATTGCTCTCTTAGCATTGTTGTTAGCTAACCATTATTCCTTTTTAGGCTGGGCCATCTTTTCTGTCTTTTACTTCCTCCTGCAGTCCTTTCTTTTGATAACTTCCTGCATTCAACCACCAGCTTTCCTTATGTACTTTAATTCTATACCTGGCTTGACTGCATATCTGTTGTATCATCTTCATCCATGCATTTTTAGATACTACCATTTTTCTTTGCCTCCACCTATTTTTTCTTCTTCTTAAGGCACTTGAGCCATGAGTACTTCCTTGAACTTGAATGTTTTTGCTGCAGGCAACTTCCAGGTGTGCAGCCTAGTCGTTTTTTATGTTAGCACCTTTCCTGACCACTGATTGCAGCTGACTGTGTCCACCAGCAGTTTATATGGGTTCCAACCATGCCAGGGATGATTTTGCAATATCTGATTTGACCCTACTTCCCTTTCCTTAGTAGAGTCAAATGCTGACCACTCTTGTGTGCTATCATGTAGCTGATTCTCTTGGCGAATTAAATGCTCGTCCCTATTGTGGACCCTTGTTAATCCTCATATCCTTTTCTGTCTGCGCTTATATAAGAATTCAGATCTTCCATTATCAAGACCAAATCATTTTGCCTTACTGTATTGAGGCAGTCTGGAAACTGCTTCTTGAATGCCTTCTTTTCTTCGCCATCACAGCCCTGCTCTGGAGCATAGGCTGAGAACATGAAGACCACTCTGTCTTTACAATGGAATCCGAATATCTGGAATTTGTCACTGATTTTAATGACATCCCCCACTGTCTACAGGAGACTTTTTCTATCTCTCTCAGCACAATTCCAAGAACATTTCTAATCTGTCCTCACACTAAATCGTTGACTCTGGATCCTATGCCAGTAGACCACTGTGCTACCCTTAAACCTCATTGCCTGGATACACAGAAAATCCAATCTCCTCTTTATCAGGAGTCGTAACAAACCTGCATTAGACAGAGTACCTTAATGCCTGTTCCCTCTGCTCAGTCTCCTATAGATGGCTGAGGGATGATCTGTGCCTGGCTTATAAGGCATCTGCAAACCCTACACTTATAAATCTTCTGCATATTCGTAAGTCAAACAGTACCAGAAATACAAGGTCTAGGGACCTGCTTTTTGTCTATCACTTAAACAGATGTTGGAGACACATATATGTGTCCCAGACACTGCCCCTCCTATGGAACAGACTTTGCATCCATGTGAAGCTTAGTTAATTTATTATACAATTTAAGTGCAACCTAGAAGATGAGAATAGGAAATTTACACCAGGCCTGGCACCCATGTCCCTTAAGAACAGAAGTAGCTTATACATGCATGGCCCTCAATGTCCTGTTTGGATGCAGGATGTCATTATTCTTTTGGGAAATACTATAGAAAAATGCACAGACTGACATAAATATACTGCAGGAAAAGCAAAAATTGAATTATAAAACAGAAACCAATGGGATAACACACTGGCCAAGGTTAAAAATGGATTTTATTACCAAACAAGTAAAACTGGGTAAGTGCTTTCATTTCTGCTTCATCAGACCATATGCACAGAGAAAAGAAAAAGGAATGTTTGAGTGATAAGAAGATTAATTATGAGTTGTATAACTATTTCCTGGTTAGTGAGCCCTTGATCCTTGTTATACAGGGCCTACCTAAAATCCATAAGGAAAGCTTCAGACCACCACTGAGGCCCATTGTGGCAGGTCGGGGGGTGGATTACCGAACCTTTCTCCTTATTTGTAGAGAAATATTTACGTCCTATCTTGGACAAGAATGAAGCATTGCTTAAGGACTCCAAGCAATTTCTTCGGAACTTATTTGATTTTATTAAAACACAGCCCCTTGATATGAGGTACTTTCTAGTGACAATGGCTGTGCAGTCCCTCTTTACGATGATCCCCATCTGTATTGTTTGACATATGTTCAGAGATATCTGAATAAGCATAGTGCCTAAGACCAAACCCTACTTGAGTTATTACATCTTAGTATGAAGTTAGTCCTTGAAAATAATATTTTTGTTTTTGATGGAATATATTATCAACAAAAGGATGACATAGCTATGGGCATATACAGTGCCAATAGCGACGTCAACATGGTTATGACACTTTTAGAGGAAAAGTATGTCTTCCCCACATCTACTTTTCAACGGTTTATTCCATTCTACGTAGACTTGTAGATACATTTTTTTTTATTTGGACAGCTGAGGCTGAGGACCTGATTAAGTTCCATCATGACTTGAACCTGACTGCTAGTTTTCTGAAGTTCTCTTTGACATATTCAGAAACGCAAATTGAATTCTTAGATATACTTTTGAACAGACAAATGGATGGTTCACTGTGTACAGGAATTTATAGAAAGCCATGCTATAGGAATTCCTTGCTACACAGGCATAGCATGCACTCTCCACATGTGTTCAGAAACATAGTGAAGGGACAGGGACTTTGAGCCTCCAGAATAAATGGAGCTGATGAAGGTTTCAATTCTGAGCTTATTCAGTTAAGGGATAGGCTAAAGGATAGAGGTTACAAGGAAGGAGAGGTTGATGAGGTATTAAGTACTATTCCTTCTCTTAGATCGAACATAGCGAAACTGTATTTTTCAGAACAGCTTTTAGATGTGAATAATGAGTGTCCTTCGCCCATTAGATCCACTAGTATTTCTGCCTCCCTTAGGTACACCACAGAGGAGGCACTGGGGTTTGTTAACTACTGATCCTAACATTAGGACGATAGTAGGTGATACACCTAGATTTAAGAACAAGAAGAATTTGAAGAGGCTGTTGTGGTATCCAGGCAGCCATAAGCCTGATGTCAGTGAGATAGAAGGGAGTACGTCACCCTGTGGTAATTGCAATTTTTGCAATTTTATAGATGGTAGTAGATCTTTTAAGCTACCTGACAATGGACAAAGGTTCAGATTTAGGATAAATGCCAACTGTGTGACCTCACATGTTGTTTATCTTGCTTATTGTACACTCTGTAGAGCATTTTATGTCGGGAAAACTGACATAACTTTGAGAGACAGAGTCAGGGGGCACCTGTATAGTATACGCTGTCCCTCTACTAATAATGCTCTCTCTAATCATGTGATTAATACTAATGCCAGGCATACCTTTAGTTTTATGGTTATTGACAGAATTCACCCTAGTGTCAGAGGTGGTGACATCAGGAACCTAACTGAAACCAGTGAAGTTAAATGGATGATAAAGTTCAGGGCTGATCAGGGCAGTAGGCTTAATGCAAAAGTCCCACTTAGACCTATCTTGAAGGGACGTAGTCTCAGGAGTTAATTTTCATTTGCTTTTTATTTGCTTTTAATATATGTCTCTGCTTTAATATTGATTTTTATTATCCAAGTTTTTATATATTTTTCTTTTTCTTTGTATGTAGTTTTTTGTATATATGTGTATACATTCACTTTATATACAATGTGTAGTGTTATTATGCTCTTCCCCTTTATTTGTGATTTTTAGCATGTGATTGGTTCTTGAGTAACTGGATGGCCTATAAGTTATGGGTGTTTCTTTTCTTTGTGCATATGGTCTGATGACGCGCTTACTTAGTTTTACTTGGCTGGTAATAAAATACATTTTTAACCTCAGCCAGTGTGTTATCCCATTGGTTTCTGTTTTATAATTGTTTTGGAAAAACTTGGCTAGGCTTAGAAAGGCTTTCCAGGTCATTAGTCAAGTAGCATTTTATGACTCTATGAATTATAATGTTATTCAATCCAAACTGCTTCCCTTCAGTGAACTCTGTTTAGTTAATTTGTGGCAGGTTGCTTGGTTTTATGTCAAGCTTTCACTTAACAGAACTATTTCAGGTAACCCAGTGGGGCAATTGAACATAAGCAGGTACTAATGTTCTGACCCAGGACTTCTGGGTTTTATAACCAGCAGACAATGGACAATAGGGATCACTCACTGTCATACTTCCTGCACCCATACAGGCATTTTTGAGGAACTGCTTGTCTTTGGAATGTGGGAGGAAACTAGAGGACTCTGTGAAAACCCAAGTGAACACAGCAAGGACATGTGAACTCTGCACAAACGTACCCCAGGCAGGAAATGAACTGAAGAACCAAGAACTATGAAGCAGAAATGTTAACCTATGTGCCATTGTGATGCCACAAAAAAAAAGAATAATCTTTATTTCTCATCTTCAATTCAACAGCACAAGGAGAATTTCAACTCCTGCATGGAAGATAATTGTACTACAAAATTGACTTTTATGTAATGTTTGATTAAGGTCACTTCAAAATTGTTTAGGTGGAAGAGTTTACAAAATGCTCATTATATTACAAATGTACACAATGGTCATTTAAAAAGTCTATAGATAATGTCACCAAATTCAACATTTCATTACAATAAACTGAACTATTATTTTGGATTAACCGTCTGATTGTGAAGAGCAAGCTGAATGATGTAAAGGAAGGAAGGGTGTATGAAACTCAGCCAATGTATCATCTGATGTAGAAGCAGTTTTGCAACGAGGTGAGTAGAAGTTGAGCTGTACCATTCAGCATAGCCACTAGACAACAGGAAGATGGATAATACTGAAGAAGGAGAAGAAGTAAAATAATAAATAAAAGTGCTCTAAAACCACTCAGAATGTTGTATGGACAACTGGAATGCTATGGGAAGGGGTGTTTACAGCTATACTACGATTTGTTTTTTAACTAAAAAATCACATTTAAAAAGTCATGTGGGGAACAGAATAATGTATTAGTAGGCATGAGTCACTGATGTGTTTCTGTATTATGGATCACAGTAAACTGGCCAGTATCTCTCCAGAGAGTTGTATGACATTTCAAGATTAAAAATATAACATCAAATCTATGAAAGGACTGGCGAGAAGAGACTATTGCTGCATGTGGATGGAGGGAATGAAGGCAAATGGATTTTCTGCAGCTTAAAGATCGTGACAGGCAAAAGGCCATTGTTATTTGGGAAGGGTTGCTATTTCTGGTGGGGTAGCAGTTTGCAAACTAGCAAAAAGCATAAAATCTGCACCTTCTTGTGTTCATCTTGCAAGCATTACAGAGAAATGCCTAAGGATAGCACAGGCATTGTGCATTTTTCTGTGTGTGCATACTAGATAGAGAATGACATTGTTAGTCCTTCTTAGGATTGAATATGGCTTTGTACATACCTGTCAACTTCCAGATTTTTTGTCTCATATTTTTGGCACATTCCTCATAAAATTTTGGTGTTCTAGTAAATCACTGGCAAATCATTGAGGACTGGTCAGAAAATAATAACAGACATTTGAATTTTAGACTTCATACCCTTCAGATAATCCATGTTAATGTAAAACATGTTATTTTATCAACTTTCCAAGTTTGTAAGAGCATTATTTAAAATTTGTCCCTATGTTTGGGCCTCTGTCCCGCCTTTATTTATGGCTTTGTCCAGATTTCTTGCCCTAAGAGGGTGAGAAGTATGGCTTTGTATAATATCAGTTAATGGACTTGCTTGTATACAGATTGGGTGTCATAAACCTAAAAGAGAAACACATACAGAGGACCTCTGGCTTCAGTGGAAATCAATAAAAATCAGAACTGAAAAAGAGCATTTTACTGGTATAACATAATGATAATAGTTTTAATGCTCTCTCAAAAAAATACATTGGTCTCTTCCTCATCAGTGAAACACAAAAGTGATATAATAAGTTTTCAGGTATTTTGGAAACTATTATATATTTTACAAGGTATACAATGCTTTGTGAAAAGGCTGCTCTTACAGGAAGATGAGATTTGAGAATAATTTGGCACACACATATAAAATCAGCTGTTCCTATATGGGCATACACAAACAAAAAAGTTAGGAAGGAACAATAGAATATTGTAGAGCCGGTGGTGGGTGAATATCTAGAGGTTTGGCAGATTAAGGAACATTGCTTAGCACATTCTTTCTTTTTGTCCGTGGTTCTTAGTCACGCATTGCTGCAGTGATTACTTTTTTCTTTTTCCTCTATGAAAGAAAAATGATGCCACAGATTGTAAGGGCTGAAAATGGGGCATTTTTACATTTTACTGGCATATAAACACTGTAGTCTTGAAGGGTACTGTAGGACCAGCATTCACTGTATTGTTAGAAGTAAGGCATTTACTTTGACTTTCTAATGATCATTTCATTGTTGTGTACTTTTCTGGCATCACTACAGTGTAGCCCTAGCAGACAACCACAATGAACATAAATGGACAGTTAATTTCATATTTTAGGAGGCCTAAATTGTCTGCACTCTGCCAGTGAAGGGTATCTGCTACCATACCATCAATCTCTAAATATACTAAATCCACAGTTGCACTAACCTGATGAAAGTGGAATCATTGTTTTTTTCTCTGAAATGGTGTAGACTTGGAGGTAGAGCCTGCTCATTGGGTGGGGGGGGGGGGGGTTGTAGGGTGGGGGGGTGCAACAGTATAAGGCAATTCATGTTAATTTCAGCCATGGAGGTAACAATAGATGAGAGTAATGCAAATCTCAGAAAAATAGAAGTAGGGAACGGTTGGTGGTAGGGAAAGATAGATCACTTCTAATCTGGCAGTCAGGCAGTTTGCAGGTGGTGTGGATGAAGTACTTTGATGTCTTGTTGAGATAGCAATTTTGAGATTTTGAAACCTCTGTGGGGACTCTGAAATCACCTTCTGTAATAACATCATCCACGATCATCTATGTGAGTTTTCAACTATTGTAACAAAATGTGTGTTGCCTTCTTTGCTTTTGGTAGTTCCTTCTACATCAAATGAGTTGAAGGAAATGTATGGGGGGAGGCCACAGTACCACAGGATGGAGAAAGTGATTCTGCTCCATGTTGTATCATCTTGAAATTCTTGAAAAGAACTTTATACAGTATTATGTGAGGATGGCACTACTTTTGGAAATGAACACCCTTTCTAGTCAAGTTTCATTGATGTGCCAGAGATTCTCATGCTGAGAGTGCCTTTTGTCACCTTGAGATACCATGGTAGATAAATTGTCTTCAGGGACAAATCCCATGTGGTTTTAGGCATTAGTGACAAAAGAGAAAAAAAAAATGAAATTATTTATTTATTTTTTTTTTTGCTGTCAGATCTAAAACTGGCCTGAACTACCAATACTTTTTGAAAGTAACAAAACTATTTGAATGAAATCTTGACCTTCATTGACAGAGTGGGCATTCAGTCCTCATTACAGCTTGGTACAGTGATACCAGTTCACTTAAGACTGGCTAATCAAACATACAAACCTCCAGTGAGGAATACCACTTTTCCAGAGAATTGGAGAATCAGGTGTTTATTTCCTAGAGATGCGGGTACAGAGGATACCAAGCAGTGATGGTTTGGGAAGAAGCCCACTCAATTAAAGGTATTAAATTGCCAATTCAGTCAGCTAGGCTCAACTAACCTGGTTTTAAGCATCCTGAAGCAAGGGAGAAGGGCTGATTCTAATTCTTTTTTTTAACCAATATCAGTACCTCATCCTAAGCCAGACTAAGGTAATTCTGACAGGTATTTCAGAAGTGGATTCTCTTACATAACCTAAAGAAATTATTTCTAGTACCCATTCATCTGTTGAAATATGTATGTTTGCGGAAGCATGTGAGAAATTTGTGGCCTATAAACTATCATGTGTTCAGTCTGGCAGTTTAGTGCAGATGATTAAGATTGTGCAGACCTGTGTGTAGTTCTCTCTATTTCCATTTCCCTACTGGCTGACTGGACTGAGCAGGTCACTTAACAGGAAAGCACTCCTAGGCCTCAGCTGGAAATGGCTTCAACTGGATTGACAAAACGTATAAATAAAACACAGTGCAAGTATCACTAATGTCTAAAATGTGGGGAAAATAGGGATGTACTTCAAATATGCCACAAATCTTCATTTATTTTATGGAAAGAGGCACTTCTTTTGAGTAGGTGAAACTATTGTTATCTGTTTTTTATGTTTTTATCTTTTTGAGCTTAAATGGACAGCAACCATGGTCTTGTTTTTTATCTCATCACTATGCCTAGCCGATTACCAATCAGCCAACAAGCAACTGATTTGAATTTTTTTCAGCACATTTTAATTTTTAGGTGCTTATTAGTTTGATTTGTACAACAGCTCACATGAGAAGACTGTGGAAACAAGAAGTATGAAGTAGAACACATTCAGCATAAGCTGAATTTATGGGTTGCAAAACGCATATAAAAGACTTGGCATAGGATGAGGTTAATGTGAAACAAGCTACCTGTCATGGTCCCTACTCTAGGCCAGTAATCAAGGAGCCTCAGTCCTCACCACTGACACCAATGAGGGATGGCCACTAGGAACAAAAATGGATACACACAGTATTTTCATATGCAGCTGTCTGCACCAAGTACAATTTCCATTAAGACCACACATGGAGCACACTCTAGACCTGGGGCTGGACTCTCTCTCTCTCGCTCTTTCTGTATCTCCAGGCCCCAAAGAAGACTCCACACTGACCACTTTTGAGCTGACATACCCACTCTTGGATATTTGATTTTCACACACACACACACACACACACACACACACACACACACACACACACACACACACACACACACACACACACACATACACACACACACACACACACACACACACACGCACACACGCACACACACACACACACACACACACACACACACACACACACACACACACCTGGGAAAGGCTGGCACAGATTTACCAGCTGTGCCCCCTCTGCCCTGACTATAAAGTAATTGCACTGACACCAGTCAGCTACTCTAAGGATCTTACATGGGCACCCAATTATACTGAGTAAAAGTAATACTAATACAAATGGCAGATGTTGACCAATGCAGCAAGGCTTTCAGGAGCGGACACATTGTCATTAAAATAAGCATAAGTACTCTTAAGATGTTAAAAGTATTATCTAAAAGATCGGCCACAATGAATGGCATAGAAATATTTAATAATAAAATAGAAAATATAAGAATACTGAATATCCATTTATAACATACACCAGCATTTCAGTTACAGGAGATACAAAAATAACACAGTTGGATAGATTCACACAGATGCAGAAAAACAATACTTAACTAATCTCACTATATTTTCCTGACTGACTAAAGAATTGCTGTTCCTTAGTTAAGTTACTTACAACAGCAAGGCAAGATGAGGTGTTGAGTTGCTTACCACATCAAGGCAAGATAATCTGTGAGGTTATGTGAGATATCTTTGAGAGATCTTTGACATGGTACAATTTGTGCCCCTACCTCCTTCCTAGCAGGTTTACCATGTAATTAACATCACTGACCTTCCTTAACACTTCAAGGGGTCCCTCCCAAGCTGTCTGCAGCTTATTGTGTCTGACAGGAATGAGCACCATAACCTTCTGTCCCAAATCTTTTTCTGCTGCTGGGCTCCTGCCAGGTTCTCCTGGGCCAAGCCCATGAGCTCTCTAAGCCTTATCCTGAGGTTTAGGACATATGCAACAACAGACCTTCCTACTCATCACGAATCAAATCTAAAGCCCCCCCCCCTCACCCTATGCCCATACAGCAACTCAAAGGGTGAAAAACTTGTGGATTCCTGGAGTACCTCTCTGTATGCAAACAGCAGATGGGGCAAATATTTGTCCCACTCTCTCTTAAACTGGTCTGCAAATGCCCATAGCATGGTCTTTAGTGCAGAGTTTAACATCTCCACAAGATCATTAGTCTGGTGTGTGGTAGGAGGTGGTCTTTAGGTGCTTCACCTCACAGTGCTTCCACAGACAAGCTACCAGGTCTGACATGAAGCTGGCACCTCTATCAGTCAGTATTTCTCTTGGGAAAACATATCCTGCTGAAAATCTCTAACAAAGCATTTGCCACCTTCTCTGCCTCAATGGAGGACAGTGCCACTGCCTTAGGGTATCGAGTAGCATAATCTACTACTACCAAGATATACTTCTTCCCTGTGGAATGTGGGGTAGTCAGAGTCCCCACAATATCCATAGCAACCCTCTGAAATGTATCTTCAATCACAGGCAAAGGCATCAAAGAAGCTTTGACCTTGTATCCTGCCTTGCCTACCTTATGGCACTGCTCACAGGTCCTACAGTACCATGTTATATCCCTTGCAATCCCATGCCAATAAAAGTTTTGAATAATACATCTTTTGGTATGCTTTAAGCCCATATGGCCTGCACAAGGAATGTCATGGACTATGGCTAGAAGTGCCAAACAGTAGGCTCTGGGCACTACCAGATGCTGTATTACCTCACCCTCTAGCCCTCCCTCTGGGGTCCAATCTCTGTACAGAAACCCTTTGTTTCAGTATGCAGATGCATCCTTAGCTACCTCCCTCAAGCCTCGTAAGGTAGGGTCTGAGAGATGAGCCTGTCTCAACTCTATCTTTGTGCCCCTTCCAAGCTGTTTTTCCACAGGAAGCCTGGCAACTTCTGATAGCGGTGCCTCACTGTTAGCCTGTGTACTACCACTCACTTCTGTCCTTGTAGTCACCCTGTCCATGGGAACATCAGTACCTACCAGCAGCTGTGGCTCATGTACAGGCTCACTGTTACAAGGTATCTCCCTCCCTGAAATAGCCACATCACCAGCTCCATCTTCAGGTGTGGGGTCTGTCTGGGTCTCACCCATGTTACCAGACCCACATGGTTGTCTTCAAGCCTGACTGCATGTAACTGCATGTAAACGAGATACTACATTATCAAAAGCATCCCCTATCAAGATATCTGCAGGGATATCCTCAAACACATCTACCTGTTTGCTTCCTTTTCCAGCCTCCCAGCCAAGGTGAACCCAGGCCAAAGGTATTTGGAATGGGGTCCCTCCTAAAGCTCTGCCTAGCAATATAATCACATACACTTTCATCTGCCTTGCATCTATGCTCACAAAACTTTTTTCTGTAAGCTTCAGGTGTTAACTTAAAACATTCCAGTAAACATTGATTAACTTTATCATAGTTTATGCAATCAGTATCAGACAATTTAGAAACAGCAGTTGCAGCTTTACCATGGAGTAAGGGGGTCAGGAACCATACCCAGAGCTCTTCGTCAACATTATACTGTTTACATAGTCTTTCAAATATATGAATAAAATTATCAAAATTATCACCCTCTGTACACTGTGGAAGAAATTTACTAACCTTTAATCCTTCTGAGGTTTGGTTATTCCCTTTCCCATTACCTCCATGACCCTGACAAAGAATCAACATATCCCTCTCATGTTGGTGCTGTTTTTCATTTTGTTTGGCTTCCAAATGCTGCAGTCTGTCTGCTGATTCTAATTCCATATATTTTACTTGCCACAGTCTCTCATTTTCTTCAGTCTCCAAATGCCGTGTCTCTCTGCTGATTCTAATTCCAAACTTTTGGCTTCCAGGTCAAGTCCCTTTAACTCCAGATGGGGTTTTATGTTCTCTTAAGAAAAGATAAATTGTCCTGTTTCTGGGAGCTGTACATCCCCATCACCATACTTGTTGTCTTCCTGGTTAATTGTCCGTGCTGCAGCTGTGAATAAGGCTGAAATCATTTCCTCTTTAGTCAGGTTGGCAAGTACCAGTCATTTGGCTTTGCACACCTTGGCCAACTGGTTCTTTGTCAGCTTTCCATAATCCTCTGCTGAAATCTTTGCCTGCTTTCCATGACTAAACTAAACTAACAAAAATAAATAAAACTGTTGGGAAAATGAAAATCTATATGTTTACCTTGTTGCTGCTGAGAGTACACACACCTTCAGTGACAACTGTCCACAGGCTACTGAAGTTCGATTAATATCCCACCCACTGCCCACCAATATGTGAGATTCCCTACTCCATGCCAGTAATCAAGGAGCCTCAATCCTCACCACTGACACCAGTGAGGGACGGCCACTAGGAATAAAAATGGATACATGCAGTATTGTCAGATGCAGTGCTCTGTACCAAGCACAGTTTCCCTTAAGAGCACACAGGGACCACCCTCTAGACCTGGGGCTGGATTCTCTTTCTCTCCAGGCCCCAAACAGGACTTCGGTCTGACCACAAACAATACTTACCTAATGTCACTATATTGTCCTGACTGACTAAAGAATTACTGTTCCCAAGTTAACTTACTTACTACAGCAAGGCAAAATGAGGTGTTGAGTTGCTTACTACAGCAAGGCAAGGCAAGATGAGGTGTGAGATTGTGTGAGATATCTGTGAGAGATATTTACTGTCAGGTTCTGAAGAACAAAGTGCTGCTGAGAGAGTTCTGTCATATCGCTCACTAATATCTAAAGAATCATTTCATTGGTAGTTATAAAATTACATCACATCTGGTCACCTGACTCTTGTCCAATACATACCCAGAGCTTTGCTAAGATCTGTTGCAACATCTGAATGCTATAAAACAATTTAAAAAACTTCCAGCCTTCCAGGGTAGCAATTTGTTCACCCCTAAGCATGATGCAATAAGATTCATAGGTTCATAGGTAGATACTAGGCTATCTGTCCTAGGGCATTTATAAGCCTAGCCAGAGTGTATTTGGCTTCTGCCTCCCTATTAGATTAGCCTACTGTGCCTCTGTAAGGTAGGTCAGAGAAGGTACGCTTTTAAGATTAGTTTACTGTGCCTCTGTCTAGCAGGGACACAGGAGAGATCCCAGGGGTGAATTTGCGATTTCCCATCCATGCGTCCAAATTTCGCTTGAAGAGGGTCAGCGAGGGGCTATGTCTAACATGAACTGGGATTCTATTCCAGAGTGAGGGGAGCCTCTGGGAAATGAATCTGTCCCTCCAGCATGTCCTATTTATTTTTGTGCTGAGGTTTAGGTCCCTGGAGCGTGTAGCTCTAAGGGACTTGGATTTTTTGAGGTGGAGCATGTCCATTAATTCTGAGATTGACATGGCTTTGTACGTCAGGCATAGATTGCCTCTGAGTAGGTGGTAAGCAACTGAGCAGAGCTGGAGTTTCTTTAGCCGAGCTGCATAGGACATCTGTTTGTATCCCATGATCCTCTTGGTGAGGTACTTTTAGGGTCTCTCCAGTTGCTGCAGGTGTCGGGTAAGGTACATCCCAAAAGGGGCATTGTATTCAATTATGGGCCTGATGAGTGATGAGTAGAGGGGCACAATGACCTCTCTTGATCTAGATGCGAACCCTTTCATGATAAGGTGGGCTATATAGAAGGTCTTTCTAACCACTTTGGCAACGTGATTATCACAGGAGAGATTACTATCTACGTTGGTCCCCAAATCTCTAATTATTTCTTCTGTACTTAATGGATTACCACCTATGTGGTAATTTGTGGGCACCTTGTTTTTCCCAAAGGGGATGACTATGCACTTTTTAGCATTTAGCTTGAGGCCATGGCTCTGGCACCAAGCATCCGTCTCTGTGAGACCCTTTTGGAGGATGCTTGTGTCAGCTGGAGATTTGATTATGGCCCCCAGTTTGCAGTCATCTGCGAACTTTGTCAGCCATAATCCCCCCGTGTTAGCCTGAACCTCAGAGAAGTATATACCAAACAAGAGAGGTCCCAGAACTGAGCCCTGTGGGATGCCACTTGTAACTGGTTTGGATTCGATCATGGAACCTGCGATTCTGACCATCTGGGTTCTATCTCTGAGCCAGTTTGTAACCCATCTTGTGATATAGGGGTTGATATTTAAGCTGGTAAGCTTATTTATGATGCCCGAGTGGGGTATTGTGTTGAAGGCTTTTGCGAGGTCCAGGTAGGCTGTGTGGACTACCTTGCCCTCATCTATGGCTTTGGTAACTGTTTCAAAGAAATCAACTAGGTTTAAGAGTCAAGATCTGCCCTTAACAAAGCCGAATTGGGTAGGGTCCAGTGTCTGGAGGCCCCAATGTCTTTGTTTATGAGTTCCATGATAATACGCTCAATAGCTTTACAGACCAGACTAGTCAGGCTTATGAGGCGATAGTTTCCGGGGTCCGTTGTGGCACCACCTTTGTGGAGTGGGACCACTGTAGCTGTACACCATTCTTTGGGTACATATCCTGTAGTAAGGCTAAGTTTGAACAGTGACTTAATATGAGGGTTCAGTTCTTCTTGGAGCTCATGTAAGACGCAGCCTGGTACACTGTCCGGTCCCATAGATGCTGTGTATTTTGCTTTGGAGAGGGCAGCTTTCACCTGTGCATCTGTGATGTCAGGGATGTTACATTCAGTTGGTATAGGCATTTGCTCCTTTGGGGGGGAAGGGGGGGAGAAGTTTGCGCTGAATCTGTTTGCCAGGATGTTGGCTATGTCTGTAGGTTCAGTATATTTTGTACAGTTATGCAACAATTCAGTGCATATCTGGGAGTTTCCGCCCATGTTCCTGACATAACTAAAGAAGGCCTTGTGATATCTTTAGTGTCTAGGGCAATTTTTCTTTCGAAACTGGCCTTTGATGATTTTATGAGGGATCGAAGTTTCTTACTAATACTGATCAGAGATGCCTTCCCATTTTGGGATTTTGCTCTGGCATGTAGTAGCTCCCTCCTTCTGTTGTATAGCTTATTTATGGCTGGGGTCCACCAGACTGGTCTCCTGTTTTTGGAGGAGTGAGTCTTGGTTTTATTTGGGATAGCACGATCCATGCATTCCTGCAGGTGCTCATAGAATGCATTTGTAAAGGATTCTGCGGATTGGGCTGTATTATCCTCTGGCCCAGGGGCTTTGAATGATTCCACCTTAGTCTTGAGAAGTGCAAAGTTGGCTTTTGAGAAATTCTTTACAGTGATTTCCTTGGCTGGGGGTGGGGACGGGATATGGATGTCCAGAGAAATTTGTTTATGGTCTGATCTTACCAATGAGGGGTTTATCTCTGGTGTGGAACATAGAGTCCCCATGTTGGTGTCCAATATGTTGTTCCTTCTTGTGGGAGTGGTGACCAGTTGTTCCATTGCATTAGAGTTTATAAATTCAAGGAACCATTGGGCGAGGGTGTTTGGGCTTGAGTAGTTTTCCCAGTTAATGTTTGGGTAGTTGAAGTCACCCAATAACATAGTGTTTGGAGAGACCTTCATATTCTCCAGCGTTCTCAGGAATGCCAAGTGGGGTTCCTGTAATAGGGAGGGTGTTCTGTAGCAGGCTAAAAACTGAAAGGCAGTTTTGCTCACTGTTAGTTGCACATGGATGATTTCCGATACTTCGTGCAGTGCCACTAACCTGGAGGTGAAGGTATCTTTGATGAATATAGATACTCCCTCTCCTTTTGTGCTTCAGTCCGAGTTCTGGGGCTGAAACGCATGGTATAAGTTATAATCTGGTAGTGCTGGGGTGCTCTCAGGAGCCTTGAACCAGGTTTCTTTTACTGCACAGACATCGATTTTTTCCATACTGAGGAGAGCCTTGAGTGTGTGCATCTTGAGGTTTAGACTTCTGGCATTGAGTAGCATTACCTTTAGTTTTTTTATCCTTGGTTTGTCTATGGATGTGGGTTTGTCCTTTGAGCCTTGCCTAAAAAAGGCACTATGGGGGTGGCAAGAGCCTTGTCCAGTATACAAAAGCCTAAGGGTGACAGGTGCAAGCCGTCCCTAACGAAGCAATGTGGCTTATCGAGCATGTCATCCCAGGCTGACAGACACTGGATCCCCTTTGAATGACACCAATACTTTAGCCAATTGTTGAAACTGATCATTTTGTCTTTATACTGTGGCATCATTCTTGGTGAGGGCAAGATGCTACTCAAGGTCTGGGTCATACCAGCCTGGGCTACATGGTCAGAGAGCTCCTCTATGTCTCTTTTCATGTAGTCCAGGGAGGTACATCTCAGGTCATTCACACCAGCATGGACAATGACGGAGTCATACTTGTACTTGCTTTGGAGTGACCTGAGTGCTTGCGTTATGTGGCAGATCCTGGCACCTGACAGGCAGCTTACAGTGACCTTTTCCTTGTTCAGTCTGGTGAGCGGGACGTCAGTGTGCCGGACAATAGAGTCCCCTATAACAAGTGTATTTGGTGTGTTGTTTGGCCTTAAGGGCTGTGACTGTGAGGCACACTGATTTTGTGAGAAATGTGATTCATGGGTATTGTTGAGGGGTGGCTGTTGCTTGGATATCTGCTTAGGAGGTCTTTGCTGTTTAGACAGATTTTTATTTAGAGCCTCCGAGTATGTTTTTGTGTGTTTATGTGTTGGGTATGCAGATGCAATAGGTCTGTGTGAGACTGGATTTGTGGTGTGCGTGGTTACCTTTTCCTCCTGACTGACTGTGCCAGTCTTGGGTTGAGAGAGCTCTGCCTCCAGATTGGCTATGTAACTGCATCTCTCACATGTATTAGAGTTTGTTGGAAGGAGGAGAGGGTTGTCTGTGTACATAAGGCAATTGTAACATTGCCTCAAAATTCCCAGATTCACCAGCTGGACTGGAGAGTAACCTTGAAACTGACCCTTGGATATACCAGATTAGTATAGGGAACTGTTTTTTTACTGATCAGATTAGGGAAGGTTTTCCCAGACATTTTTTTCTCTGGCTGCAATCAGACCTGTAAGATAAAATCTTTATGGCCTAAACCAACCCATTTAATTTTCAACCTATTTTTCAAAATTAGCTGGACTGAGATTAACCTCTTCCATTCCAGAATTCTGTGTTAAAACATATACATTTAATCGGTTATAATAATACAGTCTGACATACATGTGTATCTCGTTCTGTTCAGCAAGACCCACTGTTGATGTATTTTTAACACACGCAACTAATTCGACAAATACATTTTTAACACAAGCTTCTGTACAAATCAGTGTGATACTCAAATGACATAAAATTCTTTACAAAACTCCAGCTAGCTCTGCTGGCATATGTGCACATGCACTGTCCTACTCTCTCTCTACCTCATATCATCACCATTTGGGATGCATTCATCAAATGAAGCAGGCACATTATATAATATAAACAGAAATAATAATAATAACACTTGCAATATTGGTCTAGGTATGCAATCCTCTACAAAATCAATGCTTACTTTTGAGCAATGGTAGGAGAGGGCATCTATTGAACATCACCAACAATATATTCAAGCCCTTTTTTGTTAAAATAGACATTCATGAAAATATGATATTAGCTTGGGAAATTAGTCTTCATTCTAGACATAGGTATCTCCTCAGGAAGAGTTATATTCTAACCTCTGTATACAACAAAAATTATAAAACTGACTAATGGGTTTTGCTTTCAGTAGTGCTTTTGGGAAAATCATGTCAATGTCTAAAAAGGGGTGGCTGTGGTGGTGCAGCAGTTAGTGTTGTCACCTCACAGCAAGAAGTTCTCTGGTTCGATCCTTGGCTGTGGTGCCTTCTGTGCAGAGTCTGCATGTCCTCCCTGTGGCCGTGTGGGTTTCCTCTGGGTGCTCTGGTTTCCTCTCACATTACAAAGACATGCTGTAGGTGGATTGGACACTCTAAATTGGCCCTAGGTGTAAGTGTCTGCATGTGTGTGCCTTCTGTGGAAGGTTATGTGCTGGGCTGGCAACTTGACACTGTAAAACTCCACTGCCAATCATGAGTGGACAGGTGATCTGCTATGGTGACCCCTAACTGGGAAAAGCTGAAAGAAGAAGATGTCATGGTCTAACAAGGTTTTTGTATAGTTTCTGTAACTTTTGCCAACCCCCATATACTTAGGTGATCACTTAACACTATCAGAATCCAGTAAAAATGTGTATTTTGGTTCAAATCTAGAAATAGTTCCAGGACTGTAATCTTATTAAGTATCTAGACTCTTTCACATAGAAATACACACACACACACACACACACACACACACACACACACACACACACACACACACACACACACACACACACACACACACACACACACACACACACACACACACACACACACACACACACACACACACACACACACACACACACACACACACACACACACACACACACACACACACCATGATAGTTACTGCAATGCATTCTCTAACTGCTGCTTCCTTCTCCCTCTGACTTTTGCTGACCGAACTTGTTGGTGCTTCTTCTAAATTACATTTTTGATGGCCAATTTAGTTTGTATAAAAAAAAAATAAATCAATTAAAATCTACAAATCATTCTCCTTCCAGGTGTTACTCTTTCATTCTGTCTTCCTCCTTCTTTTTCAGATACATGCCTCCACATTACAGCTAACCAGATGATGAGTCTGTCTGTCTAGGAAAGGCTGATCTCAATTCCTCTTTATTTAAACTTACTTTCTCATTGCTTCCAGACTTTTTTTGCATGCCAGCCATATCCCTTTCCTCAACCATATTGTTAGCTCCCTCTCCATCCATTTTTAACAATTGTTTTTTTTCCTCTGTGGTTCCCATCCTGTCTACACATTATCCAAAGTACAACCACATTAGTAGTACCTTGTTCAGAGAACGTATGGCATTCCTTTATGTTCATCTGTAACCTAGCATTGGACTATTCTTTAGGACATCCCTCTCATATAACTGATTGCTAAAGTAATCACTCCAAGATGTTTCTCTTCACAGACTTCCTCCAGTCCCGTACCACTAAAGTTATAACTACTCTTTTTATAGTAGTTCTGGTTGTCGTCCATTTGCCCTTCTTATTAGCTCTCCCTGATCTCATTGAAGGATGTCTGTATATAGTTGGGAGGAGCCAAACGCTAATGGATAAGAATGATATTTATAGAAATCATGTCCATGCCATCAGCAATTAAAGTAGCTCAGTTCACTGACACAGTGGTGCTGGCTGTCAGACAGGCTTGGCATGGTATGCACATATGAGGTGCTGGGTATTATCTACCAGAAAGGCTACAATACTTATTCTTAGTAAACAAGCTTAAAAATGAATCTGTATTATTAAATATGAGTTGACTAGCTGGTAGTTTTTTTTTTGCTTCTCCAAATCTGCTTAGCAATTATCACACTTCTCTTGGCCAACTGGTCCATTGGTTTCCCTATTACTAGGTCAATGGTTGACTGGGAGTGGTCATTATTCAGACAGCCATCATTAGTGGGTCAAGGTTTTTCTAGTTTTTCCTCTCCATCCTTCCTACCATGTATCTGGTGAGGCATCGGGGAGGGGTAGGATGTGGGGGAGCATGCAGTGGGCTGATAGCAGAGGGCACCTCCTTATTTCTGTAAGGTAAATTCCCTCCCCTTGAGTCTTGAGTGATATTCTCCCTGATCTCCACCCATGAATTAGCATCAGCAGTGAGCCCTGAAGTGCACAGAATCCTCTGCCTCTCCTTGAGAAATGTGATCACACCACCCCATTTCATGTTTCCATTTCTCTACTGGTTCCTCCAATGCAGAACCATTAATCAAACTCCAATAACCTTGGTCACAATCAGTGGCTCTATCCTCCTGCTCCATGAAGCCAGGTTAATTAACTGGTAGTTGGTTAGCTCAGTACTGCTATGCATTTTTTTAATAATATTATATAACATGGGTAACTCACAGTATGGAAGATTATTAGATCATGTCAAGCTCTTTTTGTTACTTTCTCAGGGGTAACAGGTGCTGACTGAGGTTTCTTTTTTGGGGATAAACTCTTGGCTAGGCTTGTGAGGGCCCCAAGGCCAGTAGCTTAGTAACCTCCTATGATCCTATAGTGCAGGCATTGCAGGTGTTATGATGTGCTGCAATATGGAATTAATTTCTACATTTAAAATTAGGGCAAATCAAGGTTGATGGTTTCATGTGGAGTGAAAACGACATAAAGTGATGTATGTTAGACTTCTTAACTCTGTGATTTCTACATTCTCAGTAGTGCTACCAGTGCCTGGCAATTGAACATCAGTCATAGCATTTCAAGCAGCTGAAACACCTAGTGGGGGTAGTAAAGGTAGCAGAGGAATAACTATTGTAGGGTGGGATTTGAGGCATATACTTACAACCTCTTCGTATTGTCATTACCCTAGCAGTAAGCATAATTCAATTGGAGGTTGCAATGGTGACTTCCCTGCAGTTAGTACTGAAGATAGGCTGCAAAGGTTGTGATGCATGTATCCTTGTTTGTTATTAACACTGAGGAAAACAAACATTGTGTCTGGGAACATGATATCCAGTAGATCATGTCTTATACTGACTGTGGAAAGTCATACCCAGTCTTTCTGCGACATGCTCAAGGAAAAAATGAGAATTGTGTCCACTGACACTGGAACATATTCTCTGGTATTCAGATGATTCAGTCTGCTGAGGTGCAGGAAATGCCATCTCTGGAGTCAGAAACACCATGTTTCATAGTAGGCCTGACATAAAGCTGTATAGATCACAGTATTACTCCTTGAGGCCATCTAAGTAAAATTATCAGTAAACCTCTACCATCTGGAAGGGTTTTAATCTTGTGAAATTACAGCATGTGGTCGCTTCTATCTACCTTAAGCCTTTAATGCTAGCTGGTGTCAAAACAGTTAATAATAGACTGCTGTAATCAAACTACCACTATATACTTTATGCCTCAGATTTTGACACAACGCCACATATGTCAGAGATGTTTTCCAATGCCTGTCCCGTCAAGGCCCTGAAAAAATAAAAGTTTCTAATGATTGCTTTGTTTTCCTAGTTTATTTCATCCTGCCTCTTATCAAATTTACTTGAATACATGCCTCCACAAATGGATTTTATAAGTATAAGAATTAGTATCACATTTCTAACAAATAGTCTTGGTGTTTTACTCACTGGTAATATTTTTGAATTATCCACAGCTTTTTTCCTTGGAGACAGCATTGTTTTCTTCTAATGTGGGTGACAGTATTCCACAGCCAATGGTCAACAATTTCCGACAAAAACAGGAACGTGCAAAAAGAGAACTACTGGCATCTTTCAAAGAAGGTAGGCTTTGTGGTTCAAGTGTGCTTTAAATATGTGATTGCTGTTTTACTCATTCACAATAACAACAACACTGTTGTTTGATCACATTTTAAAGCCCAAGGTATTTGTAAATAAAAGCATATTCATCAGTAAACATAGAATAAATACTGTTGGGATAAAAAGTGAGAACAAACAGCTCCAAACCATATTCTAAAAAGTAGCAATGTTCCTGACAATATGTGACATATTTGCATTCCACATCTTTCCCTCATTTTTCCTCCTAAATTGTATGCGCCAGATCGCAAAAGAGGTGCTCTCAGTGTGAGTGACTTACTTTGATCTATAAACAGGCTTACATCAGTGGCCAGATTCCAAAAGAGGTGCTCTCAGCCTGTTGTCAGTGTGAGTGGTCACTTACACTGACAGCAGGTCTTTTGGAATTGGGCCCTATGTGTGTTCATGTTAAAAGGGGTGGGGTGGGAAGACAAATATCTTTGCATCATCATGTAAACGAGAAGGTAATTCCTCTTTCTGAGGCATCTCTTGTTATAACCAGATCTTATTTTATGGACAGACATTCTTTAACTAGTCTTCATGCACTTTAACATAATCTATTTATCAGCTGATCTCTAGCATTTATCTTATATGTCTGGCTACAGCAAAGGATATAATTTATAGCAGTAATGTATGTCTGTATTGACTCAAAATAGAGACTAAATGGACAAAATATATTCTATCACCTTCTTCATTTTCTTCCTGACTGTTGAAGTGTTACCCTAAATATTAACCATATCATACACTGAATATGCGGTCTACTTGATGTGAGTGAAACTGACTGTGCCAATGTATAAACTGAGATCACTTCAGTGAAACAGCAATGCAGTAACATCACTGCATATTGAATACGGGCATCTTCAGGATATGTAAGTAGTATAGTACTTTTAAAAAAAGTAAGATATACAAAAAGAAAAGTATTTTTGTGAGATGCAAGAACCCTGTTTTCCCATGAGAGGGCTTTATTCCATATACTCCAAACACATGTATAAACAATTTTAAGGCTACAAAGCATTCAGGAAGAAGGAATTACAATTATTCCTTTTTCTCCAAAGTTTGACAGTATCACAGTTGTTATATGTAAGTATTGGGGTGTGAAGGTGCAAAGGCAGGTTTATCCCTTAAAAGACGCATTGGAAGCATGTTCAGTACATTCTTTTCATACTGTGCAACATTATGCATTTTTCTGTCCTCTTTACCCCTGGTGCCTCCTGATTATTATACTCACCCTTGTCCAATTGACTGATCCATTCCCCATCACCAGGTAAGAGATGACCAAGAGCATCTTTCATTTAAACAGCCATAGGGGTAGTTTGGATTATTGTATACTAACCTATCCCCTGCACACACGTGGTGAAGCACGGGGGAGGGGTCATGCAATGGAATGCAGAGAAGTGTGCCCTCTCATTTCAGTAAGGGCATGTCCTCTCAAGAAACACTCCCCCTTGAAGATGTCCTTGGTCTCAACCAGAGAAATCCCACCACCCAGTATGCTCCTGAGAGTACACATTCCAACCCACCCCATCAGGGGTGGAAAGCAGGCAATGCACCTTCACTTCTCCCCCTCCTTGCCTGGGTTCTCATTTGTTGGGGCTGCTAATCAAATTTCAGTCACATGGATTTGCAGTCAGGTATCCATTCCTCTGTGCCATTTCCTGCCATTAAACTTTACTATTAAATCTTCCTAGTATCAAATGCCTGGGTGTTGATGACATAAAAGTTCATGGTGGGTGTACTTGCAAGTGTCACGGACGTTTTAATAGCACTTAGCTAGTATAACATGCCATCAGACAGAAGGTTTCAATGGTACTGTGAGTTAAACAGTAATGTATGCAGCAGTGGAATACTTTTTTAATTTGTAATCAGCTCCTTACCATCATGTAGTGTGACAGACTATGACCATTGAGAGTGCTATTAGGTTTGCAATGTTCTTGTGTTGCGTGTGGGGTCCTTTTAGTCTTAGCTTTTGTGATCAGTTTATGTTACCATTAAAAGTTGAAAACTGTAGTGCTCCCAGCCATGAACACAGTCTTCTTTATAACGTACAAAAAGAATCATCAATCAGTAGATACTGGTTGCATGTTGAGCACTTTCATCCTGCCTTGCCTACATGATGGAGTGATTTTGTACTGCTCAATGTTCATAGGCGAAGGAGCATGACAGCTTGGAATGGATGCATGAACTAGCTAGTTCATAATGCAGGTATACCTCTCAACCTCTTCAAGAGCAAGAAATCTGGAGAAAGCCATAAATAAAAGTGGGGACAAAGGCCCCAAAAGATGGACAATTTTAAGTATTACTCTTACAAACTTAGAAAGTTGAATAACAGGTTTTTCATTAGCATGAATTTTCTGAAAGATATGAAGTTTGAAACTTAAATGTCTGTCATTATTTTTGAATGTCAGCCTTTAATGATTAACAACTAATTTGCCAGAAAACCCCAATTTTATGAAAAATGGACCAAAAATATGAGGCCAAAATCTGCACATTCTGTGAAAATCTATACATTTGAGAGGTCTGAATGCAAGTACTAATTTATTGTATGACTTTGGTCAAACAGAAATGTGAAATGGAATGCCTACATGTGTCTTCTTTTACTTAAGTAAGCGTATAATAAGCTGCTTTGGTCTAGCCATGAGGGGTACTTGGTTTCATTCATGCAGGTTTTATTAAAATAGGATTTAGGTAAGAGATTTAGACAAATCCTATTTAAGTCAAAACACAGTGGGCCGGATTCACGAAGGCTTGCATGGAGTCTAAGAGTAGTGTCAGACTCCATGCAGCCTTCGCGATCCAGGAACAGCCCAAAGTCCGTGTAAGAGACAAGCTAAAACGGCTCTTACACGGAGTGGGCGTGGATAAGCTAATCACCTCACTTGCAGCCGAATAGCATGCAAATGAGGATGATTAGCGATCCAGGAAGCCCAGAACAGCCCGTGTAAGAGCCGTTTTAGCTGCAGAAATGTACTCAGTTGACAACTGAGTACGTTTCTAAAAACTACAATGGAGCCATGTCAGCTCAAATAAAGGGTGCATATGTGTCAGGCAGCATGCCAATGGCCAAATATGTGGCCATTGGCAAAGTAACCTGATGCAAATATATTAAAAATATAATTTTTTTTTCGATTGCCGATGTTTAAACCAAGCGCCCAGCGCAAAGCGGGCTGCGCTGTATAAAACATAAAAACGAAGGTTTTAAACCTACAAATGTAGGTTTTATGCAATACATGGAATGTCAATGCAGGGACCAGCAGACCAAAACCAACATGGCCACCGTGTAGTGGTTGCTAAGGGGGGAAGCTGAGTCTAAGACATGTAACTAAGCATTAGTAGGCAATCTGATGCAAATGAGTGTAAGGATACTGAATTCCACTGTCACATAGCAAATGAGCACAGTCTGAGTAGTGTAAGAGTTACAGAAGGGGGAGGAACAGAGTAGGAGATAGGTGACATCACAGGGGGGAATGGTAGAAAGAAATGCAGTTCATTGGAGGTCAGAGTTACATGACAGATGTCAGACAGATATCATGGAAAGAGGTGTGCCACTAACTAAGCATGAGAAAGTCAAGAAATGGAAGGTGTACACTGTTGCCTACACCAAAGTTTCTTGCTGGATGTGTATGCGCACGTGTGCATGCCATGAAGCGCGAGTAAGGCAGTGTGCGCGCGTGTAAGGCAGACTGAGCATGTGGGAGTGTGTTGGGAGATGTTTAACACTGTTTGCGTGGGCGTGCACGCGTTTTAATCTGAATAAGCAGATTCTGAACCGTGTAAGTATGTGTGCGCGTGTAAGCCACTGTGAGCGTGTTTCTGCTGGTTTACACATGGCTCCACCCTGAGGAAACAGAAAGGAAAAAGGAAGCAACAGATTTAGTAGGAAGCTAGCAGGGAATACTGCTGGAGCTAGCAGGTGAAAACAATTAGATGCAGGCAATTACACAGGCAGAATAGTAGCCCAGCCCAGCACTTAAAACTCTGCAAACAGCAGTGCAGGATGTTTCTCTCAAGAGACACTGCAAGACAGGAGTTAAGTTATCAGAAGTGAAAACTGAAAAAGCTGAACTCAGAGCAGAAATGTTAGGGGCTGCCATAGCTGTCATAATGAGACATAGGCGACTTGCTGAGGGTGGTGACAATGCAGATGGTGCCAGACAACCCACAGTGAGGAGGCGGAGAAGAGTGTACAGGCCCAGGGTCACCTACCATGGGTTACATGAGCTGGAGATAGTAGAGCGCTATAGAGTGGACAGAGACCTCCTGCAGCAAATAGTGGAGCTGTGCAGGCCACGCCTCACACACAGAACCAACAGAGGGAACCCATCCCAGTGGAAACCAAGGTATGTGTTGGCCTAAGAATACTAGCAACAGGTACCTTCCAGAGACCAACTGGTGATATGATGGGGATATCACAGGCATCAGCCTCCAGGGTACTGCACCAGTTCCTGGATGCCATGTCAGCACATGTCGGTGATCATGTATATTTCCCCAATGCCCGTGAGGTATTGGCCAGCAATATGCGTCTCTTCCAGCAAATAGCGGAATACCCTGAGGTAGTGGGTGCAATAGACTGCACGCACATACGCATCAAAGCACCAGCCGGTGAGTGGGGTAGGGCATACATCAACCGCAAGGGCTTCCCCTCCATCAACTGCCAGGTTGTGTGTGATGCCCAGGGCATAATAATGAATGTGTGTGCTGGCTGTCCTGGGAGCTACCATGATTCCCACATCTGGCATTTGACGCAGCTGTACCAGACATTTGCCAATGGGGACATCCCGCATGGACACCTAGTGGGGGATGCAGGTTATGCACTGGAGCCGTGGCTGATGACACCCATCAGAAACGCGCACACACACCTGAACAGGAGTGCCATAATGAGGCACACGCACAAACATGTAATGTAATAGAGCGTGTGTTTGGGCTGCTCAAGTCACGGTTCCGGTGTCTGGACACATCTGGTGGAGCCTTGCAGTACACACCAACTACATGTACCCAAATTGTCATGGTATGTGCTATGCTACATAATATGATCTTGCGAAAACAGCTGCAGCAGGACCAGCATAGGGCGGGCCAAACAGCCCCCACCATTGCCAAGGCCATCACAGGCAGGCGTGACTCGGAGGAGGAACAACCTGAGCCTGCCCCAGTAGGCAGAAGGAGGCGTGCCCAGTATGCCCTGGCCTTGGCAAAGAGGCAACGCATAGCACATACACTGGCTCAGTAGGAACCCTGGGAATGATACCCTCTCTGACTCACTCATATAGTAACAGGGATGCCTAACATGACACAACCTGCTCTCAAACATGTACAGGGAAGTGTAATATGCGCATCCGACAGAGGCAGCCCTGCAGCACCACCTGAGGCATGAATGCTATGTGTTAAGTAATGTAACACCATGTACTATATGCACACCTGAGGACCCTGACTAACATCCTACCCTCACCAAGCATCATGCCACAACATGACAATGAGATGATCAAGTGCAATAATTGACTGAAGTATCGCAGTTAGTCAAAGGGGATTCAATGTGTGCCAGTCTGGGATGACATGCTGAGCATGACATGATGCACCACCTGCTAGGACTGGCGTGCACCTATCAGTGCAGGCCGTATGGATACTGGCAAAGGCTGTTGTTACCCACAGTGTGCCCTGAATAGGTAAGGCTCAAAACACAAACCTATCTCCATAGGTATCAGAAGGGATAAGAATAAGATAAGGGATAAGTCGAAACAGCAAGATGCATGCAGTCTAAACTCACCCAGTATGGAGAATGTTGATATCTGCTGTAACAGAAAACTGAGTCAAGGCTCACAACAGCACCCTAACACTACCAGGTTACACCTCATACTGTGCTGTACAGCCTCAAAACATGGAACAAGCTACAAAAGGAGGGTGACTAGCAAGAATTGTCAAGGATAACCACACCCCATGTTGGTACCACAACAAAAGCAGCATGGACTAGCCATGGTCAAGTAACAGTGGCTAAAACTGCCCCCAGTTTATAGCCTGCTACAGACTACTGTCCCAACACCAGGAACTGCACCTGGCCTATGCTGGAATACATGAATATATCAAGTCCTCCAAACCACATTATATTGGGTGACTGAAAATACCCAGACATAGACTGGGAGCATTATACTAGCTCCAACAGTGTAGGACAAAAGTTCATAGAATCCATAAACCAAAAGGCCCAGGAACAACGTACCACTCCCACAAGAGGGGTAAGCATACTGGATGTGATAATCAGCAACATGGGTACTGGATGGCAAGATGAGAAGTGTATTGCTCACTGGTAAAACCAGACCATAGAGTAATCACACTGGATATACAAATCCTGACCACAGTCCCTGGCCAGAAAACCACAGTGGAAAACATGTGTTAAGCAATATTTGCACTCCTCCAAACTGATGTGGAATCCATTAAAGGTCCTGTGCAGGTGCAAAATATGGGCCACACCTCAGAACCTGTAATACAGCCATTCCATGAACACTGCCAGGAATGCTTGGATTATGCAATCCTAAATTAAAACAAGACACAATGCCATACGCAGGAATCTGGCATGGTGGACACCAGCCATAACCAAACCATGCAAGAGAATGAGGAAGCTACTACATGATAGAGCAAACATAAACAATGAAGTAATCACTGATCAGTAGTATGGCAATAAAATCTGTCCACACATACAATCCACTAAGGCCAGCCACAACAAGTTGAATCTGTGAATCCTGAGGCAATGTTACACCTGCCCCAAGTACACAGACAACCCCCAACTCCACCCAAGAAATACAAATATATGTGAGAGATGCAACCATCTATCCAAACTGGAGGCTGAGCTCCCTCAACTCAGTACTCCCAAAACTAGTCAGGAGGAGAAGGTAACCACACACACCACAAACACAGTCCCACATAGACCTATCACAACTGCAAACCAAACACATAAACACAGAAAAACATTCCCGGAGGCACAAATTACAAACACAGCACACCAACAGAGGCCTCTAAAGCAGACACCCAATCAAACAACCTCCAAACATAGCACATGCAACACATAGTACACAAAGCTGGTGTGCCAAACAGTCACAGGCCAGAAGGAGAAACAACATGCCTGATACAGTTGTAATAGGTGACTCCATAGTCAGACACACTGCTGTCCCACACCAGACTGAACAAGGGAAAGGGTACAGTAAGCTGCCTGTAGGCTGCCACAAATTGCCACATAACAGAAGTATGCAGGTCACTCCAAAGCAAGTAGAAATATGATGCAGTCATAGTCCATGCTGGTGTGAATGACCTGAGATGTACCTCCCTAGACTACATGAAAAGAGACATAGATGAGCTCTCTGATTATGTAGTCCAGGCCGGTATGACACTCACCGTTTGCAGCATCCTACCCTTACCAAGAATAATGCCACAGTACAAACACGGAATGATCAGTCATAGCAAGTGGCACACTTACTGGTGTCATTCCAAGGGGATCAATGTCTGTCTGCTTGGGATGTCATGCTTGACAAGCCACGCAGCTGTTCTTGGGATGGCTTGCACCTGTTACCATGGGCGTCTGGATATTGGATAAGGCCTTTGCCACCTCCATAGAGCCTTTTGTAGGCAAGGCTGAAAAGACTGACCCACCACCCTAGAAAACATAAGTGGAAAGAAACATAAGGGTAATGCTGACCAATGCCAGATGTGTAAACCCCAATATGCATGCTCCCAAGGCCATCCCAGTATGGAGAACATCGATGTCTGTGCAGTGACAGAAACCTGCTGCAAGCCTCCTGACAGCACACCAGCACTACCAGGTTATACCACGTATCATGTGTCATGGCCCCAAAACCTGGAACAAAACATAAAAGGAGGGTGAGTATCCATATTCAGCACAGACACCCATACGTCCAGGTAACTGACAATGCACAAGGCATTGGAGTCCACCCATGTGCAACTAACTGTAGGCAAGACTGCTGTACAGTCTGTAGCATGCTACAGACCACACTCTCACACACAGGAACCCCACCCAGCCATCCTGAAGACACTGGACAGTATGAATGTCCCACCAAATACCAAACAAGGTACCACAAATTACCACATAGGTGGTAAACCATTATGTATGGAAGGAGTAACCAGGGACCTAGGGACACAAGTGGACAGTAACCTGTTATGTGACACCCACATTGCCAATGTGGCTAGGAAGACTGTCTACATTTGACACCGTATCAGGAAAGGATTCACATCTATGTCAACAGAGGTCATTGTGCCCCTATACTGTTCTCTAATCACACCCATAATCTAGTACAATGCCTCATATGGGATGTACCTTACCTGACACCTGCAGCAGTTAGAAAGACCTCAAAGGTACCTCACCAAGAGGATAAAGGGTCTCAAATATATGTCATATGCTGCCTGGCTGTAGACACCCCAGCTGAATGCAGTCACATACTGCCTACACAGAGGCATTGCATGCCTGTTGTAGAAGGCCATGCCCAACACAGGAGTAATGGACATGCTCCACCCCAGAAAACTCAAATCCATCGGAGCTGTGAGAGTGAGAGATGTCAACCTCAACAAATAATGAAATAGGATGTGCTGGTGGGACAGATACATAATCCAGAGGCTCCCCACACCCTGGACCAGAATCCCACTCCATGTTAGGCAGAGCCCCTCACTGACACTCTTCAACAGGAATCTTGCCAAGTGGATGGATGATTGTAGAGTTACACTGGGGGTCTTCACTGTGTCATGTCCAGACAGAGGCACAGCAAAGCAAATCATAAATGGCCATAATATTCACATAGCAAGGGGTGGCAAAAGCCACACACACTCTGGCTAGGCTAACAAATGCCCTAGGGTGGATAGCCTAGTATGAACCTATGAACCTATGAAGATACAAATTGTACAGGACACTAAGGATAATCCCAAGGCTTTCACAACTGATGGTAGGAACCATGTTGGGAATTCACAGATATGCTCTGAATCACACAAATATCACAAACACACACACATATTGCCAACATACATCCTGACAGGTGCAGTGCAAACCCCAGATGCAGAATATCTATCCCAGCAGACTGCTGGCCCCTGACATTGCAGATGCTGAGGTAACAGCCAACATCTACAAAGCAAAACACACAGCAGCAATGGTATGAGATGGTGTCCTGGGCTTAGTGCAACATGGACTCCAAGATGAATGGAATGCCAAACCACACTACTGCTCAATGTCAGCCTTACCACAGAATATGTACCCAAAGAGCAGTGTACAACAACAGTGGTCCTTCTCAACAAAGGTGTTGCCTGAATGGATACTGAAAACTACTACCCCAGAATCCTGAGAAGCTCGGTCTGCACAGCTATGGAAAGGATCAGCATGTACCACAGACATAAAGATATTGGGGACCTACTGACACTGGACCCTACCCAGTGTGGCTTTCTTAAGTGCAGATCCTGCCCTAAACATGTTTGACTCAATTGAAACAGTCATTAAGGTCATTGATGAGGGCAATGTGGTCCACACAGCGTAGCTGGACCTTGCAAAGGCTTCTATACAATACCCTACGTGTTCATTATAGATAAGCTCACCAGCTTAAATATAAACCCCTATGTCAGTAGAGGGGTTGCAAACCAGACCAAGGACAGAACAGACATGGTCAGACATGCTGCAGCCATGTCAGACTACAAACCAGATATAACTGGCATCCCACAAGGCTTGGTCCTGGGATCTCCCTCGTCTGGTATATATGTCCCATAGGTACAGGCAAACATGGAAGGACTGTGTCCGAACATGTTTGCAGAGGACTAAAAACTGCTCACCACATATGATCCACCAGCTGACACAAGCATCCCACAAAAGGGCCACATAGAAACAGACAACTGGTGCCATAGCCATGTCAGCAAGCTAATTGCAGAAACGTGTATAGTCAACCCCGTGGATATACAGTAAGTGCCCACCAATTACCACATAGGTGTTAACCCATTATGTAGTTAACATGTAATGAGAGACCTGGGGACACAAGGTGATAGATATCCTGCATTGGACAAACATGTGCTGTAGTGTTTACAGAAACATACCATATACCCACCTAATCATGAAGGTTGTCAGATCTAGATAAGGGGAGGTCATTGTGGCTCTGCAGTCATCCTTCATCAGTGGTACAATTGACTACAATAGCCCCTGTGGGATGTACCTCAGCAGACACCTCCATCAACCGTAAAGTCCCCAACAGTACCTCACCAGGAGTATCAAAGAGCTTGCACAGATGCCATGTGTTGCCTGTGTTGCTGGTATCAATAAACATGCTGCACCTTGTACAATCTGAATGGCAGTGAGCTATGCACATGAGAGACCTGAACCCCAGCACTGACTTACATAGGACAAGCTGTACTGCATGATCCATAACACAGAAGCCACCCCACCCATGAGTGAACCCCAGTACAGGCTACCCATAGAGTCACTTATCAATCTTCCTCAATAGGAATCTTGATGAGTGGATGGGAGATGGTAGCTTTATCCTGGGTATCACTGTCATGTCACAGGTAGACAGAGGCACAGTATACTAACCATGACATATGTCATGGCAAACTCCACTACAATGTGTGTTGAAGGACAAACACACTCTCCAACTAGCATTAGACATGGACTAGGGCACATCGCTAGTGTTTGCAAATGTACACCTATGTTGTGGAATACACTACCAATGTTGGACAAGCCTGGTTTAAGTAGTTCATATCTGAACAGAATGCAACATGGTCAGATGTACACAACTGGCCCCTAACCAGGCTGTTGTGCTCACTATCGAAATGTAAAGCAGTGATAGCACTAAAGCCCAGGATACTGTCCACCACAGTCAAAGTACTACCAGTACACTATACAGTACTACAGTGTTAGGTCAGTGTGAAAGGATGTTGACAACTGTATGCAAAGTATCCCATGCAAACACTGCAGGCACAGTATAATCCTGTTGTGTTCACACACAAAGCAGTTGTACAGTAACTACACAACATGACACACAACACACAACCATAAGCGGGTGATATTTGTTGAAGTTCACACTCATCCACAAATGTGGTGGGCTGCAGAGTCCAACATATGGAATGCTCACACTGGGCATGCTCACACACTTTGATAAATGAGACATATGTCAGACAACATGCCATGGGAAGGCTGAACTGGGCATGCTCACACACTTAGGCCAAATCTCAGTTTAGCAGTTGGACACACATATCTGGTATTTTTATGTGTTATTCCAGGAACCAACCACATTACAGCAGTCTGCCCAGTGCACACAGTTAAATGACTACAGAGACATACGTGATATAGTGGATCCCTCCCATATGCAAACATCTTCCACAGATGCACAAGTTGTTCATACAAACAGGGAATGCTATGGCAATAAAGATGTGCAAACAGTCTACCAGCAACAAATAATGTGCATTTGACAATTAAACATATGGGTGTAGAGGTCAACACTAGGCTGTTTGCCCTAGGGAATGACAGCTTAGCCAGAGTGTGCTTGGTGTCTGCCTCCCCACAGGATGCACATTCCCCTTTCTAAACACCGATGATGTCAGCACCCTATAAGTACAGCAGGAGAAAAGAAACTTCCCAGTAATGTGAATAGCGCACTCTGCTAATGCGTCCATCACAAATGTCATAACATAGCTAGGTAGGGGTTTGAATCCTGCAAATGTTCAGTGTGTGAGTGAGTGGGGTTGGTGTGTGTGTAAGTCTGTGGGAGAAATGTCCCTTTTGGCAACTGGGAAAACCCACTACAGGATGCACATTCCCCTTTCTAAACACCGATGATGTCAGCACTCTATAAGTACAGCAGGAGAAGAATAACCTCCCAGTAATGCGAATAGCGCGCTCTGCTAATGCGTCCATCTCAAGTGTCATAACATAGTTAGGTAGGGGTTTGAATCCTGCAAATGGCAAGTGTGTGTGTTTGTCTGAGGGGGTTAGTGTGTGTGTGTGTGAGGAAGATGTCCCTTTTGGCAACTAGGAGAACAGACTACAGGATGCACATTTCCCTTTCTAAACACTGATGATGTCAGCACCCTATAAGTACAGCAAGAGAAGGGAAACCTCCCAGTAATGTGAATAGCACACTCTGCTAATGTGTCCGTCTCAAGTGTCATAACATAGTCAGATAGGGGTTTGAATCCTGCAAATGGCAAGTGTGTGTTTTTGGCTGAGGGGGGTTAGTGTGTGTGTGAGGACAATGTCCCTTTTGGCAACTAGGTGAACAGACTACAGGATGCACATTTCCCTTTCTAAACACTGATGATGTCAGCACCCTATAAGTACAGCAAGAGAAGAAAAACCTCCCAGTAATGCAAATAGCATGCTCTGCTAATGCGTCCGTCTCAAGTGTCATAATATAGTTAGGTAGGGGTTTGAATCCTGCAAATGGCAAGTGTGTGTGTTTGTCTGAGGGGGTTAGTGTGTGTGAGGGAAATGTCCCTTTTGGCAACTAGGAGAACAGACTACAGGATGCACATTTCCCTTTCTAAACACTGATGATGTCAGCACCCTATAAGTACAGCAAGAGAAGGAAACCTCCCAGTAATGCGAATAGCACACTCTGCTAATGTGTCTGTCTTGAGTGTCATAACATAGTCAGATAGGGGTTTGAATCCTGCAATTGGCAAGTGTGTGTTTTTGGCTGAGGGGGGTTAGTGTGTGTGAGGACAATGTCCCTTTTGGCAACTAGGTGAACAGACTACAGGATGCACATTCCCCTTTCTAAACACTGTTCAGCTGAAGGCCATGGCTCTGGCACAAGTTGTCTGTTTCTATGATGCCCCTTTGGAAGATGCTTGTGTCGGCTGGAGAGTCGATTATGGTGGCCAGTTCGCAGTCATCTGCATATTTGGTCAGCCACAGTCCGTCCGTGTTGGCCTGTACCTCCAATAAATATATACCAAACAAGAGAGGTCCCAGGACTGAGCCTTGTGGGACACAACTCGTAACTGGTTTGGAGTCTGGCATGGCTCCAGCAATTCTAACCATGTGGGTTCTGTCCTTGAGCCACTGTGCAATCCATCTAGTGACATAGGGGCTTATATTTAAGCTGGTGAGCTTCTCTAGAATGCCCAAGTGGGGTATTGTTGTGAAGGCTTTTGCAAGGTCCAGGTAGGCTGTGTGAACCACCTTCCCCTCGTCAATGGCCTTGGTGACTGTTTCAAAGAAATCAACCAGGTTAAACCTGGTAGTGCTGGTGTGCTCTCAGTAGCCCTGAACCAGGCATCTGTTACTGCACAGATATCGATGTTCTCCATGCCAAGGAGTGTTTTGGGTGCATGCATCTGGAGGTTTAGACTTCTGGCGTTGGGTAGCATTACTCTTAGTTTCTTATCCCTTGTGATACCTATGAAGGTGGGTTTGTCATTTGAGCCTTGCCTAACATAGGCACTATGGGGTAGCAAGAGCCTTTGCCAATATCTGAAAGCCCAGGGGTGACAGGTGCAGGCCGTCCCTAGCGAAGCAGGTAGTTCAACAGAAGATGAATATGTGAAGGTGTAGTGCCTGTGATTAGTTAGCAGTAGCATATATGACTGCTCACGTGGACACATGCCAGGTAAGTCATATGCACTGTGTCACAGGCAATGTACATGTGAACAGGACAAACAGTGACATCCTGTCAAGTGGGACATGGACATACATATAGTAAGCTATGCAGATGGCACTAGGAGTCCACAGAAGCTCTATAACTATGCATTGCAGGTGTGATCAGTATTCCAGGGTAATTGCAAGCAAACATGCATGCAAACAAAGCTACAGTAAACAGGGCTGCATGTAGTCCATTGTACAACAAACAAGCTGTACCAGTTCCAGTAGGTAACACTGCAAATATGCAGGCACTATGCACATGTACATGGAAATACACGGGTCAGATGGCTAGGGTCCAGTCTCAGTGCACACAAGTGTACAGACCATGTACTGTCAGGATGTACAATAACTGGATGGAAACCCATGTGCTCATACCTGCAGTAATACACATGTCAAATAACAGACACTGAGCCTTCACTCAGTGGTTCCATACTTAGTAGGATGTATGCTACCTGGCCTGCCACCACAGTATCCCTGACATATATGGGGACTCTCCCTCCTGTGACAGTTAGTTATGTGTGTTGGGGCTGTCTAGCATGGTATGAGATGTGAGCATGCAGTGCTAGGGTGCTCCTGTGTGTCCTGTACCAGTCGTGTAGTACTGCACACATATCAACATCCTCAAACATCTGCATTGCAGAGTCCAGTGTGGGCAACATGCCACTTGCAATTTACATGTCCATCATTGTGTATTACTACATTCATTACCTTATCCCTGTGCTACCTATGTATGTAGCCTTCTGTTGACATCATTACCACCAGTATGCCAACATGTGCAGATGATACACTATGGTACTTACCATGGGTGTAGACAACAGGACATGACAATCACACACTTACTGCATCAGGCATGCTGTGATATACCCACAATTAATTCAGCACACAGTACTGTTAACAACATGATACTATTACTACACATCTATGTGGTCACCCTGTGCATCAGCAACATGTTAACCTGTACCTGCACAGTTGTTACAGATTGCAGGAGGTGGCACAGTTTCATCATATGCACAGGGTGTGAACTTGGTATGCCTGAGTCAGCCACCGATACCACCAATTGACATGTATGTGTATGTGTGTTGGTGAGGGACAGCAGTAGAAGGTGGGGCAATGTTGATGCAGTGTGTGCATGTATGCGGTAGCCCTAGGTGTTGTCAATTCGCATGTGTGTATGGATGCACACAGTTCCACCTCATGGCTGCCATATACTGGTGTTTGTGGACAGCCACAGACTGTACCTGCCAGGTCATACAGATCAGTGTCTCTGGCCACGGACACGGTACCTGTGCCTTGCAGGGGTGCTACGGACCGTATCCAGTACCAACCCAGACTGGGTACTGTCATCAGAAGCAGGTGTTCATTGACTGGACACAGATCCCTGTCGGGCCTGGCCAGAGCCACGTGCACGTGGTCTCCTGGGGCGGTCTGATGACAGCACAGACCCAGCATTGCTGGGGCTGCTGCTGGCACTACAGAGGCGGCCGCGGCCCTGTTGTCATCCGCGATGACTGCCAGCTGCTGCTGTTGCTGGCATACGGCCACGTCGACGCCTCAACTGCCCACCATCGCCCTGGCTCATGGACATGTAGTTGTGGAACCGGTCTAATATGTCCCCACAACGTCTGTCTATGACATCGGTGAAATCACGGATGGCAGCCGCAATGTCACGCATACTGTCAGTCATGGCTGTGCGACATGCTGTCAGCTCCCTCAGACCCTGTCTGGTGTACCGTTCCATATGTGACTGTGCCTGCATGACAGCCCGAAACATAGCTGAGGTTGTAAGACCTCTGTGGGCATGTCTGACAGGGGCAGTATGCCCACGGATGCTCCCACGAGAACCCCTGGACATCTGTCTGTGTGGTACCATCTCTGGGCCATGCCCATGGCTGCTGTGTGGGGAGGCATGTGCCACAGATACCACATTACCCTGGTCAATGCCCACTGTATGCTGTCCATCACCTAGGGACATTGGTGACAAAGGGTGTATTGGCAGGATAACTGTGCGCATTGATGGGGTCGACAGCTGTGTACTGTCAATCGGCTGACCAATGGCGGACCCTGGCATACTTTCCTGTGCCATTACACAGATGTCATCATTATCAGTACCCACGGCACCTGATTCAGGTTCCCTGCTACATGACACCAGAGCAGCAACAGAACCTGTGGGAGGGAAACAGGAAACACAGTTTACAATGTCTACACATTACCAGTGATGCACACATGCACACATGCACAGGTGCACACATGCACACATGCACACATGCACAGGTGCACACATGCACACATGCACACATGCACAGGTGCACACATGCACACATGCACATGCACACATGCACAGGTGCACACATGCACACATGCATGCACACATGCACACATGCACAGGTGCACACATGCACAGGTGCACACATGCACACATGCACACGTGCACACATGCACACATGCACACATGCACACATGCACACAGTTTCACACAATTGTACAGTACTCAGTATGCGTGATATCAACACACAGACACAGACACACCTACATGCATACAAAGAGCACTACTAAGTGAGCCAAATAGTACTATTACTATCAACACTATTACAGGAATTGTTAATACACACTCACCAGCATGGATAGGCTGCATTGCTGTTATACCAGAGGGTCCTGCAGGCGTGAAGAAACTAATGTCAGTGGGCACAACTGTGCCATTGTTACTGAGTATGATACAGGTCAGTAGTACAACAGTCGCCTTTCACAGGTCAGCTGCTAATATTGAGGATATCACACTTGCACATTAAATACTATGGTGACAGCTACAAACCAAGGACACACCTCACACATGCATTAACTACCAGTGTACACAACAGTCAACTATACATATGGCATATTACCTGCACGTTCACTGTCTTGCTGCTGCGTGGCTCCAGCCTCCATCATAATGCATGTCTGCTGCTGTTGTTGTTGCTGGCGGACTGGAGCCACTACACTCATGAGTAGTCCCTCCAGTCTGGTGAGTGGGGAATGTGTAGCCACCCCACCACCTGTGGCGACCTGTTGCCTGTGGATATCTGACGCATGCTGATGGACATGTCTGATTAAATCACTGCAGTGATGTCGTACCTGCTCATATGTCCTATTATGCGTGCCTATGTCATTTACCCGACGGACAAGGTCTTGCCACAGTGCAGCCCTCTCCTGCTGATTCTGGCTGGTGCGGGAAAAGAGTATTGCATAATCCCGCACCAGGCTCTGGTGTATCTCCTCATCCTCAGCTGTGGAGTAGGTGGGATTCAGCGGGTGGGCCATGTACCTGAGAAAGAAAATAACCTGGTATCAGCAATATATGTCAGCAGAATTTGGCACACATACTACACATGCTACTCGACTGTTATGATACAACATATCTCACATATGTAGCATCTGTCTGTCTATTGGTGGATACACATGTAGATGGCCAGGTATCAGTGCTCAGCCAGCAACTGTGCAACAGTACCTGGCACACTCCATACGACATACTACCAAACCCCAGCAGTCAGAACACTGATTCAGGTCAAGAGCACCTCCTCACTCTGGGGGTTTGTATCTAGGTACTGTATGGCCTACATCATCAACTACTGTGAGCTGACCACACACTGATTGCCCTGGATATACATATCCCACCTCCACCACCAGCACAAACGACTATAGTGCATAACATTACAGATACAAACTTTACACTTTGTAACAGTGACATGGTATCCTTTCAGCCCACTGGGCCAGTGGCAGATACAACCCACAATGCTGACCCCTACACAATTGCTTTCTACAGACATCTCCGAGAATGCATGGATCATGCAATCCCATATATGACCAAGACACTCTCCACAAAGGGACAGCATCCTGTCTGGTGGACCCCAGCCATAGACAGATTGTATTACAGAAGATGGAAGCTACTGCAAGACAGAGCATAATTCCATAAAGGGAGGGCATGTCTGAGCAGCACTAGTAAGGATCTATTTTCCATCATACAAACATCCATGGGCAACTTTGAGAGGGAAATCAAGAGGGACACTACAGATAACCAGAAGGCCTTCTTCAGTTATGTTAGCAACCTGGTCAGGATCCATCCTCTATGCCCATAGTTAGTACACAACAACACATATTTCACTGACACCACAGATATTGACAACATTGTGGCAGACAGGTTCAGTGCAGGTGTCACCCGCCCTCCCCTAAAATAAGACATAGTTATCCCAGCTGACTGTAACCTCCCTGTCATCACAGATGTCCAGGTGAGAGCCACCCTCAGGACAGCAGAATACACAACATGAATGGGACCTGATGGTATCCCCAGTTGCATGCTACATAAACTCTGACAGGAGCTAAACACACATATAGAAGTGCTATGTAACACTAGCCTGACTACAGGATATGTACCTGTACACTGGCGCACAGCAGCAGTGGTTCCACTCCACGAAGGAGGCACCTCAACATACCAATACAATACAACACAATACATTACATTACAATACAATACTATACAATATGCTATTGCCCTGGGACTACAGCAGCGTACTGTTCTGCTACCCTGACCATTGTGACACATGTGGTGTGATGGTACCTGCTGCTGTCACACAGTTACACAGGGTGACTCATATGGCATATTACCTATCTGACTAACATTCAGCAGGGGTATGTGTGACATGTACTCATGGGAGTCTTGCTTCTTAACACTGTGTGGTTTATTGCAGGGTATGTCTTATCTGTGGGTAGGAACTCTTACCTCCACATGTGCACTCTATTGCAGTGGCACAGACGACACACAGCAGACATTTAGGTTGTGGATGGTGTGAGGTGTTACTATGGTTGTTGGACATCTGTCATGGGTGTGACTTACATATGTAAATCTGGGAGTGGTAACCTCTATGTGGGTAGTATATGTGTACTCTGTGGTGTTGTCAGTCACTGTGCATTGGTAATGTGTTTGAGTGCATTGTCACAGTGTTGTACATGTCACTGTGTCCTTCTCCATATCTGTAGCTGTCATGTGAGGTCCATACCATGGCATCCATTATGTGGTGTGGAGGGTACACTGACCTACATGTCCATAGCTGACACACCATGTCCGCTGACACATACCATGTGCAGGTATTCCAGGGATAGTGTGCCACTGTGAATATCATTGGGGCCACTATTGTACACATTTATGACCCTGTTCACCCCTGACACATGCAGTGGTGGGCAGCCAATCACATATCTGGTGGTTACTGGTGTAGGTGATCTGGAATGTGGTATGGTACTCGGTTTTGACACTGGTGTTCACTCCATGCCTTTGTCACCAGGCACCTGTTGCAATACATCTGTACACATGTGCCTCACTCAGAATTTATATACATCTCTCTCTCTCTCTCTATATATATATATATATATATATATATATATATATATATGTATATAGATATATCTATATATATATATATATATATATATATATATATATATATATATATATGTCTGTATACATATACACATATATATATTGATGTACATATATTGCTATAGATGTGGAGGGGGACAGAGGGGTGTGAGTGACAGAGGGGTGGGACAGACTGTGTTGCAGGTTGTCATATACAGTCATACCTGTAGATAGTCAGATCAGTCTGTCTATGTATATGTATCTACATATATCTATATCTGTATGTGTGCATTACATAGATATGTTTGTACAATATTCTATCTACATCTGTCTATGTATTCCTACATCTCTCTCTCTATGTATGTATACATATATGCATATCATATATATATATATATATATATATATATATATATATATATATATATATATATATATATATATACACATACATATGTTGACATACATACGTATCCATATGTTAGACAGGTATATCAACATATTTGTCTACCATACTGTATACACACACTAACATACTGCTAAACATACATAACTGTGAAACCTACTTTGTACATGGCACTACAACCTACAATCAACCAACATTGATATGTGCACATAGATGCTCTCACATACAAATGTATGTACAGCCTTCACTGATAGTTGCTGTATGTCCCCTGCCCTTTACACATCTTCATATACATATGGATACAGACCAATGACACATATGGAGGGTTCACAGTATGTAGACCTTTATAGTATTACTTTACATTACCTGTGTTTGTCACAGCTGCTTGTGTTGCTGTCTGGTTCTCTGTCCTGCTGTTCCACTTTCCGGTTGTCAGCTTTCAGGTAGCTGTTGCTGAACAATTTGTTTGTGTCTGCTTAATTGCAATTTTCTCTGTCTGTCTCTCTCTCTCTCTCTGTCTGTCTGTCTCTCACGTCCTTCTCAGGGTGCAATGAAAGTATTGCATGTGTCGACTGGGAGTACAGCATACTTTTGTAGGTATCTGCATATGCCCATGTGATGGCCTCTGCACCAATTGTTAGCCAGCATTTGCTAATTGCATGCAGCCAGTTGTGTACTGATTGCAGTTCTCACTGTGATTTCAGGACAGTGCTATAAAAAGGTATGTGAGATAGGCGTAGCCCTTTCAGATTTTAAGGGCAGGGACCATGCTGTTATGCTGTGGACAATGTTCTGTGAGTGTAAAGGTTGGTATCTCTCTCATATTTCCAGGTGTGTTGTAGATTAACATTCCTCCATTCATTTCTCCAGTTTCCTGTACTAACTGTGTATGTACACTGACACCTACAACTACTACTACTGTTAATGTGTGAGTGTGTGCTTTCCTTTCACTTTTGCTTGCACTTTGTTGCTAAGGCTTCAATAGTTGCCCTTTACAGTCACTACTTGTATGCCTGCTAGGTATCTTGACTGTAGTGTGCTGCTGTAGCATTCCTATTTTCCATGTACATTCACACCTTGGAATGCTTGCTATATCTGCTAGGGTGTTACAGCATGCAGTGTGGTCTGGCCATGGTGTGGGCCTTGACATCTATTAGGGTATTTGAGTATGCCGCTGAGCAGGCCCCAGAGACTTTCAGGTTCATCTGTTATGTGCCTCATGGAATGGTACATATCAGTGGGGTACACCCATTAAAATGTCTGGTATGCTGCAGTTGTGACTGTGGGTTAGCATGAGCATATGTATTACTACACTTTTTCTGCCATGCAAGTGATGAATACTTTCAGGACTCCATAGTTACCATTGCATGTGTTACACTTTTCTGCCTACTGTTTGTACATTTCACATGGGGTCTGTGGGGCATCCCTGTAAGTCATTCACTGTTGCTATGTCTAGGCTCTTAACTATTCAAATATGGTGGTGTCAGACCCGTCATGTGTAAAGATATTTGCAGGTTGTCCACATTTCTGCCTCATATTTTGGTCAATATCTCATGCACACCTTTTTCTGGCAAGTCACTCTGGGCTCAAGTCAGAATAGGGTGTCAAACATTCAAGTTTCAGACTGCATACCCTTCCAAACATCCCACAAAGTGCAGACCCTGATACTCTCTGACCTGTCTGCGTTTGTTGTAACATTATTTGTAATGTGTCCCTGGTTTTGGGCCTTTGCTCCACATATTTTATTACTTGGTCCAGATGTGTTCCTGTAAGAGGTTGTGGGGTATGGGCAGTGCTTATCCTGCTGTGAGTATGTGTGTGGCTTGCAAGGTGCTATAGTGACATTATTACCTACTAGCTTCCAACTAGCATGGCTGTTTCTGTTCACACACTACTATTATGGAAATCCACTAGTTTTGATAGTAATTCTAAATGGCATGCTTTGTGTACTACACATCTCTATTCCCTTTACATTCATTCCTACTATTACATGATATATTTATTTTAGCACAATGTTCTTGTATAAGAGTCATGGCTTAGTGGTAAGTCATGCAGACTACTGTTTCCAAGGTCCTGGGTTCAGGACTCACAGTGGAGTTTTATTTTGCTTTTGAGCTGAGTACAGGACCTGTCAATCAAAGTGACTAAGGCACTTTTAAGCAGTTGTAACCAGGTTAGCGCTGGTTTGCGCAGAGCTCACGCATGCGCACTGGCGGTTAGCTCTGCGCACACCCGCTTACAACCGCTTAAACGTGCTTACTCTTGCGCACACCAGTGCTATTTTCTTTGAAAGAAAAGAAAATGGGGAGACAGGAAAGTGGTGAAAAAGGGGTCACAAAGAGGGTAAGACAGTAGGGAAACAAGCTTGGGATGTGCAGGAGGGATGTAGGTAAGGCCCATAGCTGCCCATTTCTTCATCAGCAACAGCTGTGCATATGTATGTAATTTGGTGTGACATTTGAAACCTTCCACCCCTGAGAGAGGTGTCAGGACAACAATAATACTTGTTGTACAGCCAATTGTAATTGATAGGTTCCATGTCCAGTAGACATGTGTGCGGAATGGGCAGCTATGTATGGGGCATAATTTTTTTGTGGGTACAGAGTGCCCTTTTTTTTTTTCAGGTGAGAGTGGTATGTCAGGTGAAGGAAGTCAGTACAGCTGGGGAGGTAGGTTGGGTAGGTAAACAGACAAGACAAACAAGACGCATACAGGGGCGGTGTATGACAAGTGTGGGGGGGTTACGCAATTGACGGGGACGGAGGTTTGGATATCCAGAGCCCATGAGCCCACAGATGGCAACAGTGGAACTGATATCCCCACCCATAGGCAGTTGCCACTGTTCCTTCACTGCCCAGGATGGGGCTGTGCTGGGGGCTGTGTAGGTGGGGCAACAGGCATGCCCATTAGTTGCGCCACCCGTGCCTCGAGCTGGCGTAGGGGCTTGAGAACAGAGTCCCGAATCTCCCTACGCACCACAGTCTGGATGCTATGGAGGGTGAGTGGTGGTTCTCCTCCGGCCACACTTGCAGAGGGGGGGCGAGCACCATCCCCTGCAGCGCTTCCACCCGCAGGTGGCACAGGGCCACCGGAGGAGGGTCTGGACTCGGCACTAGTGCCAGGTGCACTCGCCAGCTGAGGTGGGAGAGGTGGGTCCGCTGGAACCCGCCTTCCCTGTCATCCTATGTTTTGCATTATGTCATGACAGTTTGGGTTAGTGACATATAATACCATTCACAATTAGTTGTAACAGCATGCATTAGTATTCCCATTAACCAAACACCCAGATATTCACACCATTGAACAGCGTGCATAACACATGCATAATTTGAACAGAAATACACAGTCCAACAACATGCAGGGTTAATTGATGGCAAGAGGCCATCAGGTGTGGATGTATGAACAGGGCAGATGCATCAACAGACATGCAAATATATATGACCCAACAGGACAAACGTCCAGGGGTGTTAATTGTGATTGCACATACCATTTTCATGTGGAATGGGTTATATGTGGTTATAGGGTGGGGTGAAGAAAGTAATATTAACACCTTGAATAACAATACATATGCTGTACATTTCTAATAGCTACAGTTATATACACACTACTGTTCTAACTACAGTTTCCTATATGATAACTATTTCAACTTGGTGATAGGACTGTTACTGCAACATCAATATACATTTTATGGTTCTTCATACACATTCATATCTAGCTTTGTTCAGCTACATCATCCTGCTACATTTGCTTTATATAGCTGTAGACAAGTGTGGATGCTTGGTATATCAGACAAACATCCTATCTGCATATTGCAGACTGAGAGCAACATATCCAGATTTTGGGATACACATTCCAGATGCAGCAACACTTTGAACAGATTTTGCTGTTTGGTTTTGAATCTCACATGCATTTCATTCTGTCTTGACTGCAGTATACTTTATTCAGGGGTTATTACTACTGTATTGCTGGATTCATGACACTTTCTCACACTCTGTCACTTGCTTTCATTTTACTATTCAGGATGGTACTTCTAGGCTTTATTGACATGTTTTACCAGCAGTTATTACAATCCTTTCCAGCAGTCTCACTTCTGTCATGTTTCAGTATTTCCACAGGGATATATTTCACACATGTGATTTCATCATCTTCTGCAGCTATACTTTTCAGCCTGCTGCAGGTTGTGTACTATTTTCTTACAGGCAGGGCATTTTTATTTCAGAATATATGTCAGACATTTTCATGTTTAGGTTAAACTTACAGGCTGAAACACACTTTTGTAATCAAGCAATACTTGCATACACTTTCACACTGTTACTTGCAGATTTTATTCCTTACTGACTACACTGCACTCTTTTGCTGACTGTCATACTTTTATATTTCTTTACAGTTACTGGTAGTGGATTACTGACCTGCCTGGTGGCGCAACCGCACCAGCCTATTGCCATAGGCTCTGCGGTTCGCAGAACGGACACCTGCAGCTGTAATATAAATGAAGTAATATTGGAATACACATCTCCATAATATCAGCTAGTTTAATTTCTTACATACATAATTAAATGTTACTTACTCAGTAGTGGGGCATTGGGTGTTTGCCGGGCCTCCTGGATCCAAAGGTTCAGTTGGTCCTGCTTGCGTCTCTTCAGGTCCGCATGGTGGTGACGGACCTGCTCACCAGTCCTTGGCATCCCTGTGGCACTGGTGAGATCATGAGCCAACCGGTCCCATGCCTCAGCCCTGTATGCTCCCCAGAGGACCTGGCCCTGCATGAGTTGGGCCTCATGATTATGGACTAGGAGCCAGACCATGTACCTGGACTCCTCAACACCCCCCTCTGTGCTCGAAAGCAACTACCCTCTCCTACTCCTGTCATTCTGCCTGCAGGTCAGTTCTACAATCGTTTATGCTGTGTATTCCTGCCTATGGGGCTTATATAGTCCGTTTTTCCCACACATATCTGTGATTGGCCATTTTGGAATTGTATCAACTTCAGTAAACCTGCATTGTCATGCTCTAGTTTGTATTCATTCCTATATATTAGCTTGCACCTGTCACCCCTGGGATTCCGGATATTGGCAAAGGCTCTTGCCACCCCCATAGTGCCTTTTTTAGGCAAGGCTCAAATTCTAAACCTACCACCCTAGAACACAAAAAAGGAAAAAAACTAAGGGTAATGCTGCTCAGTGCCAGAAGTCTAAATCTCAAAATGCACGCACTCGAGGCCCTTCTCAGTATGGAGAACATCGATGTCTGTGCTGTGACAGAAACCTGGTTCAAGGCTCCTGAGAGCACCCCAGCGCTATCAGGTTTTACCTCATATCATGCGTTCCGGCCCCAAAATCCGGACAATATCAAGAAAGGAGGGGGGGTATCCATATTCATCAAGGACACCCACACCTCAAGACTGGTGGCAACGCACGATGCATCGGAGACCATCCAGGTGCAATTAACCATAGGCAAGACTGCTCTGCAAATTGTAGCATGTTACAGGCCACCCTCACAAACTCAGGAACCTCACATGGCCTTCCTGAAAACACTAGAGGGATAAATGTATCACCAAACACCATCATACTAGGTGACTTCAATTACCCTAATATAGACTGGGAACACTACTCAAGCCCAAACACCCTAGCCCAAAAGTTCCTGGAATTCATAAACTCAAATGCCATGGAACAACTAGTCACCATCCCCACAAGAGGAGATAACATACTTGATCTCATCATCACGAACATGGGAACACAATGTTCAACACCGGAGGTGTACCCCTCACTGGTGAGATCAGACCACAAACTAATCTCGCTGGAGGTCCTCATCTCATGCCCACCTGAAATCAAAAAGACCACAGTAAAGAACTTCTCAAAAGCCGACTTCACACTTCTAAAGACTAGTGTGGTCTCCTTTAAGGCCCCCGAGCCAGCGGAAAACAGTACTCAAGCCGCTGAATCACTTACAAATGCCTTCTACCAGCACCTGCAGGACTGCATGGATAAGGCAATCCCAAGCAAAACAAAGACTCTTTGTACCAAAGGCAAGCGTCCAGTCTGGTGGACCCCAGCCATAAACAAACTCTACAACAAAAGGAGGAAGCTACTACAAGATAGAGCAAAATCCTTAAAAGGTAAGACACCCTTGATCACTATAAGTAAAAACTAAGAGCTCTCATAAAATCATCCAAAGCAAATTTCGAGAGAAAAATAGCTAAAGACTCAAAAGACAATCATAAGGCCTTCTTTAGCTATGTTAGAAACCTGGGAGGAAACTCCCAGATATGCTCAGAGCTAGTTCAAAATGATGTGAAGATTACTGATCCTACAGACATTGCCAACATACTGGCTGACAGGTTCAGTGCAAACTTCTCCCAAAAGGAGAGATATCTATACCAAACGATTGCAGCCCCCCAAACATCTCTAGTGCCCAAGTGAGAACTGCTCTCTCCAAAGCAAAAAACACAGCATCCATGGGACCTGATGGTGTCCCCGGCTGTGTGCTCCATGAACTCAATGAGGAATTAAACCCACAGCTAGGACAGCTGTTTAATCAAAGTCTTACCTCTGGATACGCACTCCAGGAGTGGCGCACTGCAACTGTGGTACCACTTCACAAAGGCGGTGCCTCCACCGACCCTGGAAATTACCGGCCCATTAGCTTGACAAGCCTTATCTGCAAAGCCATGGAGAGGATCATAATGGACCTCATAAATAAAGATATAGGGAATTTGCAGACTTTGGATCCAACCCAGTTTGGCTTTGTCAAAGGCAGATCATGCCTTTTAAACTTGGTTGACTTTTCAAAACAGTCACCAAAGCCATTGATGAGGGAAAGGCAGTCCATACAGCCTACCTCGATCTGGCTAAGGCCTTCGATACAATACCCCACTTGGGTATCATTGAAAAACTCATCAGCTTAAATGTCAACCCATACATCACAAGATGGGTTGCAAACTGGCTGAGTGACAGAACCCACAGGGTCAGAGTTGCTGGCGCCATGTCAGACTCAAAGCCTGTCACAAGTGGTGTCCCACAGGGCTCAGTCCTGGGCCCACTCTTGTTTGGCATCTACTTTTCCGAAGTACAAGCAAACACAGGAGGGTTATGGCTGACAAAGTTTGCAGATGACTGCAAACTGGGCGCCATAGTAGAAAACACATCTGACACAGATATCCTTCAGAAGGGTCTCACAGAAATGGATAACTGGTGCCAGAGCCACGGCCTAAAGTTAAATGCCAAAAAATGCATAGTCATACCCTTCGGGAAAAACAAGGTTACCCCTAGCTACCAAATAGGTGGCAATCCACTAAGCACAGAAGAAGTTATCAGGGACCTGGGGACCCAGGTTGATAGTAGTCTGTCATTTGACACCCATGTAGCTAAAGTAGTTAGGAAGACCTTCTACATTGCCCACCTTATCATGAAGGGATTCTCATCTAGATCAAGGGAGGTCATAGTCCCTTTACTCATCACTCATCAGACCAATGATTGAGTACAATGCCCCATTCGAATGTATCTGACCCGACACTTGCAGCAGCTGGAGAGGCCACAAAGTTCCTCACCAAAAGGATAAAGGGTCTCAAAAATCTGTCCTATGCTGCCCGACTGAAAGAACTCCAGCTCTATTCAGTCGCACGCTTGCTCAGAGGTGACCTTTGCCTAACATACAAGGCCATGTCAAACCCAGATTTGATGAGTATGCTTCACCTCAAAAATCTAGATCCATCAGAGCCACAAGGGCGGAGACTTAAACCTTGAAACGGCTATTAATAGGACGTGCTGGAGGGATAGATTCATCACCCAAAGACTCCCTATGCTGTGGAACAAAATCCTGGTACATGTGAGGCAGAGCACCTCGCTGGCCTTGTTCAAGAGAAATCTTGACCAATGGATGGGAGATCGCAGATATACCCCAGGGATTACCTCACTGTCACTGCTCGACAGAGGCACAGCAAAATAATGGGTATAGTTCCCCATACTAAAGGGGTGGCGTAAGCCACAAAACGATGGGCTAGGCTTGTAAATGCCCTCGGGCAGATAGCCTAGTATGAACCTATGAACCTATGAACCTATTATTGCATTTAAAGGTACTGCTGTCATGGCTTAGTGGTTCTGTACCTTGACTATGGTGTATAGTATCCTGGGTTCGAACCTGGCCACTGCTTTTTATTTTTCATGACTGTCTAGACATGCTGAGGGGTGTGTCTGTGTAAAGGCAGTTTTGATACGGCTTGCTCAACGTTGCCCGTCGGTTAGCTTGTTTGCGCGGTGCGCAGCTCCGCGCAAATGGGATACACTGCTTTAAGCCTCATTTGGCTATCGGCACGCATATTACGCTCAGCTCAGTTAGGGGCACATAGATTTAGCGTGTTAGACCACTGCTCAGCTACGGGCACTCATTTTGCGCCAGTTAAACCACTGCTCATCTATGGGCACATGCACTCACTCTGTTAAACTGTAGCTCAGCTATGAGCACATCTGGCATTTTTTCTTCTTTTGTTACCTCACATGTCTTCAATATAAATGGGCTATTTCATTACATTTTACATAAATTGTGGTTTTATGTGTACATATTTGTCAGGGACTTGTTTTCTGCTTATTTTGAAAAAAAAAAAAATTGGCGTTGTGGGGGCTCGAACCATGAATGCCTGCTCTTCAACCAACATCTCTACCACTACGCTATTGCTTCCTGGCTTATTTTGCATATTTAGTTCTTATATGCTTTCCCACTGACTGCTAACTGTAGCTGCGCTACGGGCACGCCAGCATAAGCGGCGCACTCACGGTTAAACATCTTTACAATTTAAAAAAAATATATAACATGTTCATTTATATATATTTTATGTTCATAGTCTGTGGGGGCATGTGTTGTGTTGTGTTTATTCACATTTCCGTGGACTCTGTTGTGGGTGTTTACTTTGGGCACTTTTACACTTCTGGGGGCGTGTCCGCTTGCAGGGCTCAGCCTACGGACATGCCCCCTACTGTCTTACATGGACTGTGTTAGACTTAGGTGTGATTCAGCATGCTCTCATGAATATGCAAAGCATGCTGACATCACTCCGTTTAACTGCAGCCTCCGTGTAAGAGTTATAACTCTTACACGGAGGCTTCGTGAATCCTGGGGAGTGTGTTTGGTCAGATTATAGAACTATGGAAATGAGGGAGAATCCCTTTCCTCGAATGTTACACTGTATACGTATTAGTATAATAAGAGATGCAGGAGTGCGGGGGTGCAGGATTCATAGGTAAGTACTAGGCAATTATTTTGCAGATCATTACAAGCCTAACCAATAACCCATACTCAAAAGTTCCCTCCAGCCTCAATAAGCAGTACAAGATAGGCAGAAGCTAAGAGGCTACCCATTTAATTATCTAGGTTTGTTTTGAAGGCGGCAAGGGTGCTTCTCCGTTTGACATGTGGCAGAAGTTGCTCCAGAGGGGGAGGATATGTCGGGATATGAATATATCATGCTACTGTGTCTTATTTATTTGTTTATAGATGAAAATGTATTCCTTTAACCTGGTATTTGAGAAGCCATTTGTTCTTTGAAGGAATAGAATGTCAAATCGGGTTAAATCTTTCATGGCTTGAAAGTCTATAAGAAAAGCAAAAGTGAAAAGGTTACCAGGCTGCCCTGATAAGTAAGATTTTGGAATACACTGGCATTTTTTTTTATTTAGGAACCTTTGAGGTCCCTCAAATTATTTGCAAAAAGGAGTACTATATTTAACAATAATATGAGTTATGAGCAAGGGAGCCCGCAGGATTTTTTACAGGGGGGGTGCAAACCCAAGCCCCGCCCACACAACCCCACCCCTCTGATGCCCCACCCACAAAACCTCACCTCCTCTGATGCCACGCCCACACAGCCCTACCCCCACCCCCACCCACGCAGCCATTCCAGTGTCCCATTACTTGGCTATTTTTCCCCATTTGTCATAGACACTGTTCAAATCTTTCAGTGTGCATACTGTTTTATGCTTTATTTCTACAATGATGACAGATATTTGGATTTCATTTACAACTTTTATTTAAAATTTTATAGCACAAACACTGATAGACATTTACTAAACCTAAACAAAGCAATAGTCTTACAATGAAAAGAGGCTTAGCATTAAAACTTCTCTGCCTTTGAAACCCACATTCACCAAAACATTGAAACCTGCATTCAAAGAAAATGCATCTGGCCAGTGGCAGGGTAAGTTTACCTTTGGGCTGTTTTCAAATCATAGGCTCCTTGCACGCATTTTTAGAACCATGCAAAAGTTATTTGATTCACCTTCCTGACTGTATTAATTATACTATATAATAACTGAATTATATCCCTTGTATAATACAGCACCACTTGTTAGAGTGTGATTTAAATTTATAGTTATGAACATTTTTCCTTTAAGCAATGAAGCAAATCATATGATATGAACCAGTAATGACAACCTGCCCAATTCAGAACATTTCAACCATAAAGGGCCACTCTACTCAAACTTCTGTCATACAATCCACCAATATCTATCAATATGCAGAATCTTAGAAGTAAAACTCATCTGAATAATTCCACATTGAGATCTGAAACCAGTGAAGAAGTTGTTGCTAGAAAACAACTTTATATTTTAGTGTTTCATCTACAAATTCAATGCCTGCTGCCCTTGAAGAATAAATTGCCTACGTTATATTAAAAAAAATGGTAAGCTGGTATATTGCAATAGGGAATGGGTGGCAAGCTGAAAAACAAGTTCATAGTTATTAGGCATCTCATCCAAAGGAGGACATACACCCCCTTAAAATACAAATCTACGTGTTGTAGGAGCAGAACCTATAGCTCTCTGTATCAAGATGCAAGTATGCTACCTGCTGTGCTGCTTTAAAAATTCTATCCCACAATAGTGATACCATTTGCTAAACAAAACACTTGCACATTTTAAGCAGGCTTAGCATGAGCAGCAGTAAAACTCTCTTCCCTTGAAGCAAACAATTCCTTGAAAATGCACTTGAAAATAAATTTCACCTGCTAACTCTAGGACATTTCACTCTCTCTAACACACACCTCAACCTCTAAGTGCAAGAAATCTGGACAAAGCCTAAAATAAATAGGAACAGATTATAAATATTGCTCTCATGAACTTAGAACATTGCTAGAATAACAGGATTTATGTTAGCATGCATTTTTCTAAAGGATATGACATCTAAAACTCAAACGTCTGTCATTATTTAGCAGCTTCAATGCTTTTTAGGAGGAATATGGGGCAAAAATCTGGACATTCTCCAAAAACCTGGACAGCTGAGGGGTATACTTCCTCCTCCTTGTACATACATACAGGCATGCACACACCATACCTCTCTGTTAACACAAAAAATCTAGACAAAGCCTGTTATAATGTTAGGGATAAAGGCCCCCAACTAGGGACACATTTGAAAGTCGCTAGAATAAAAGGATTTGTGTTAGAATAAATTTTCTGGATGATATGAAGTCTGAAACTGAAATGCATGTCATTATTAAACAACTATATTCAGATATAGTTGGTTGTCTTAGTACTCACCATGGCTTGCATATTCTCCTCTCTTGAAAGGCCCACTCTGTTTAACTTGTGTATTATTTCCTCAGTCACTTCACCGTGGGTTGCAAGGCAGCTTTATCACTAGTGTGTGCATAAAATACAATGTCTTCAATGAGTCTTGCAAGAAATCACATGCAGTCATCATGGCACAAAGGTTCTACTGAAGATGCTTCCAATTTTTCTCATACACGAACACGACAGAAGCCAGAAACAGCTGTTATTCCACAGATAGATGCAGCAGTAGCAAAACAAATTGCAGAGAACCAAAATAAATTGGAACCAATTGTATCTACCATTTACTGTGCAACCCTTGACATTCCTCTCTGTGGAAAAGAAGGCTCTGGTGGAAATTTGTGTTACTTGTTAGATTTTTGTTTTGCTACTGGTGACACAACACTGAAACAGCACAGTGAAACAGCTGCAGGAAATGCTTGGTACACATCCCATAGGGTGCAAAATGAGCTGTTGGCAGAATATGAAAATGTACTTCGAAAGGAGATTGTTTGTGCAGAAAACAGGGCAGTTGGATTTAGTGTACTGGCAGATGAAACTGCAGATATCTCAGACATTGAGCAGTTGTCATTAGGCATTTGGTTTGTTGATGATTGTATCTGAGAAGAGTTTGTGTTTTTTGTTCCCATTGTTGTGAGAGATGCACAGTCTATCAAATGTCATTGTCAGTGAATGCATAAAGTGCGGTCTGGAAAAATTACTCAGACAAGGCTATGATGGCTGCTCCATAATGGCAAGCATCCAAAATGGTGGTCAGGCAAAGATTCATGAAAAGTATCCAAAAACAGCCTTTATCCACTGTGAATCTCACAGACTAAACCTTGTAGTCAATGATCTGAATGAGACATGATGGACCGAGAAATATAAATCCATTTGTGTGTTTAGTCAGAACTTTGAGAAAATATTTGACTACCTGGCTGATCTTCAGAAGAGCACTGCTGATGAAACCAGACAAAATGGCACATATGTTACTCAGCGCTTGCTCTTCATGCACGTTTGTGATTTCTCTCTTCATTATTGCAAATCACTCATCAGTTCTTGAGCCTGTTGCCCAGATGTTTCAGTCTGTTCAACTTGTATAGTAAAGGTTCAAGAACACATCAACAGACTCACTGAAATATTCAAGGAGCACCACAACCATGCTGAAGAGCACTTTAGGAATGACATTCTCAGTAAGGCAAGATCACTAGCAGATAATCTTGGTATTGAGTTAAAGTTGCCAAGGATTTGCAGTCGACAAACACACCAAGCAAACACAGTAGGCGTGGATTTTGAGAGTTTATTACAGAACGAGTATTTATATTCCCTATTTTGACTCATTAGTTTCTTCACTGACGTCTTGCTTTTCCAGCAGTAACACTGCTCAGTTCAACTTATTTTATCTGCATCCTAAAATGATGCAAAACCTACAACGTGAAGAATTCTGAAAACGAATTGTTGTCAGTAATGAACTATACCATATTGCTACTATATCTGAATGCTCACTTCTTGTCTGATGCATTGGCTTTGAAGTTATAAGACAGCCTAAAGAATCAAATGGGCTACTACTACCTTTGCAGTCAATATCTTGCAGATCTTCTATCAATGATGTTACTGAACAAAAAAACAAAAATAAAAGTGTCAGGTATGGGATTAAAAAAAAACATTTTCTGATGTGTTTCAGCTACACCAATGATTAACATGTGCATCATGCTAACCTGGACAACAACAAAATATAAATACATAAAACTATTTGATTTTTGCATTTGTACATGTTTATTCAAGGAAAACTTAATACTGCAGTAAGCACACCTCCAAATTGTACAGATTTTCACAGAATGTCCAGATTTTTGCCTCATATTTTTTGTGTGTTCCTCCTAAAATCTGTACTTTTCTGGCAAATAGCTGAGGGTTGAAGTCATTAAATTATGATAAACATTTGAGTTTAAGACTCCACATCCTTCAGAAATGTCATGCTCATGCAAAATCTATTATTCTATCAACTTTGTAAGTTTGTAAGAGCAATATTTAAAATCTGTCCCTACTTGTTCCCCTATCATTTTAGGCTTTGTCCAGATTTTTTGCTCTAAGAGGTTGAGACTGAGGTATGAATTCTGGATAGGAATATGTGCTTTATGCACAGTCTTCAAGTTTCCCTTAAAATGTCAATGAACCTCACATGATCTTGTCTATATTCTCCTGATTTGACAATCTGGCTAGTGTTTTTTAGTTTTTCCTTTCTTGTCTTACCTTTAGTACAGCTTCAACATTATCTGTACTAAACAAACTGTATGAACAATCATATGTTACTACCTACTATACTTTTAATTATATTTCTAAACCACTATGCTTATGTAAATATCTTCTGCAGTCACATATCTGCTATATTTTATAACTGTGTACACCACAACGCTCATGTAAATATCTTATGTATAGTATGTTAGCAATTGTTCTGGAGCTTTTCTCCCTGGGCCTCTGCTGAAAATGGACAGCTTTGTCCAGTCGGACCTCCCTGGTAAACATATGTAAAATAAAAACAAATCTGACCTTTATGTGGATTCAAAAAAAAAAAAGTACATCATGTAACAGAAACCAAACAATGGCTCTCTGTGAATTTACTATACTATTCTGTAACTGAATACACATTGCTTAATGTTAACTGATAAAAAAATTAAATAAAAATACAGTATGACAGGGGAAAAAGATAATGCTTTATGATTTGTAAACTGCTCATAAATTGTCACAATCCTTGAAGTGTATAAAACACCTCCTTCTAACCTTTAGACTCCAGAAAAACAGCTTTTCTCGATACGCAGCAATAAAGAATCAAGAATATAATAAAAATGCATACACACCATAACATAACAGTTAAACATACTATGCATGTCTCTCTGCATATCTGTAAATTAGTAAGTCATGTCTTTTTAAACCTGTAGTAAATGTTATGTTCTCCATGACAAAGTTATGTATATAGTTCTTTGCATACTCTCACCTTAGTGAACTGCTTGCAGAAGAAGACAATGTTAATCTATCCTGACTGCGACCAGTACAACACTTCATTAAAATATCTATTAATCTACTAAGAAAACAGATTATCCTGACTGCGAACAACACAACAGTTCATTAAAATATGTATTAATCTACTAAGAAAACAGATTTCTGCCTCAAAGTAAGAAGTAATTAAAAACAGTTAACAACAACAACTCTCCACTTTGGTCTGACATCCTGTAATTTGTAATGCTAGCCACTCTCAAAAAATATATGTTTGGGACTTCCTTATCAATTAAGGTAGAATGAAATCACCAGCAAAAATCATCACTTCTTGAAGATATGACAACAATGCAAACAGCACAACATAATTATATTGATAAATACTGCAAAATATTTTATTTGCCATTTCCTATTTAACCAACTGCATATGGGGAGAAGTTGGAACACAAAGGTGAAGCAATCAATACCTTTATTTGGCCAAGATGGATTTTACAATGCACCTACAGGAGCTTCACCTTCAACAGGGTCAGGCAACAGCTACTAAATAAACAAAACCCTACGTTTAATAAAATAAACATATCTAATTAGTCACATTTCATATTTTGAAAGTTTACTATTCCAAATACTAATCCATCTCTAAACTTGAGTGCAGCGTCGTATTCTAAGAAAAAATATATAAAAAATATTTATTCAGAAAGAGTAACAACCTGTAAAACTTAACCAGCAGCCAATGTCTTGTCACATCAGGACAAAGTCCAATAAAAAGTGTTCCAAATTTCAAACCAAATTATTTATATGTAGCACAACTGAAGTTATGGAAACTCCCAATCCCACAGTGTCTGAAAACTTACATACTTTAAATGAAAAATACTAGTAACTACATGTAAACATTTGAAATATGCACAGATAGAAAACAGTAGCACAACTCAATCTGGTGCAGGCTTGTATTTCAGCAGACCGCAAAAAGTTCAGGTGTACATCAAATCACTCCAGCTGAAACTAATTGTTAACAGTTGTGGCACAGTTCTCTAACAAGGGGTGGACGCAGGAGCAGAGCAGAAGTACTACATATTACTACAGAAATAATGGGTGATGTCTGACAGGCCAAAATTAAATCAGACTCTAGCAGTTATACCTTCAGTAAGGCCACCTCCAGGCAGGCACTAGTTAACATGGATGCCGATACCACTCTACCCCTAATGGCCGATAGCAGCCCCATAAAAAAAGTAAAACTGACAGTATCGTTCCCTCGCAACATGCACCAAAAATGTGCAACAGGCAACTAGGACACAACTATGTTCTAGTTTCAATTGTTAAAACATATACATTTACACAATTACAATAGTTTACATACATTTCTATTCTAAGTTGGCAGGGCATGCTGTGGTTACATTTTAGCTCAGTACTTTACACCTTTACACACACTTCTGTATGAATCATATCAATATTCACAAATGACAGAATTATTTACAAAATTCCAGATATCTGGGCTGTCAGTATTTCCTTTTGTGACAGCATATTTTCCCCTTTCTCCAATTTTATGCAAACCTCAGATTATGCATCTGAATCCTATATAGAATAAATCTGTTTGAGACAAAAGTCCCATCAAACAATAAGAATTCAAGGACAGATTGTTATCAAACCTGGTTTAATCACTAGCTTTGAACATAGTCCCTGATCACCCTGTCCTAATTTTTCATTAAGACACTATGCCATCATGCAACTGTAACTACTGCTTGTGACATCCAGACCAGTGTCCTACTTGTTACCAAGTCAATGTTTTCCAGGTATATGACAGGGCCAGAATTGTACATATCTAGTTTTGCATTGAACCTCTATTTATAATGACCGAAACAGACTGAATTTGCAAGATTGGCTTTGTTTGAATGATATCCTTTATATCGTCAGTGGACAGAACTAATCCTTTCACCAACACCTTCCCCTTCAGTTTTACCCAACTGCAGATATTAAGTTGCACAGTATAAACTTGCTGAGAACTTACACTTTATGAAGTTTAATTTCAGTGTCATTTTCCAATCAGAAGGACTGCAAAGGTTCATCAGTTATGATAGAGCCACAATTAATCCCAACAGAACTGCTAAGACTGCATATTGTAAGGAAACACCATTTTGTCTCCTTCATGCTATTCAGTACAGTTTTCTGTTACTTCCCAGTCTGTCTATACATTCCTATCAAACTTGATGTCGCTTCCACTCAAAGACTGTTATTTACTTCAGTTTTTCATGAATGCATTATAAGTGTATACATTTAATTTTCCCATTTGCTGGCTACTTTCTCTTCTTTTTATTCCAAACAAGACTAAAGTATACTCGAAGATTTATCCAAACAAAATCTGCTCGTCTGCTGAATAACGTATTTCCTTTACTAATATAGTTTCAGCATGTCACACCATCAGCATCTATCACTTGCCCAACAACTATAATACAATATACAAATCTTATGAAGGCACAATGTATGCATTGCCTTGCTTACACGACATACAGTTACTTACAAAGTCATATCAATAAAAAAGTAGTAGACTGGAGAAAGATGTTTGTTTAGCTTAAGATATGAGGAATGACATTCAAATCTTTACTGTAATGTCTAAATATCAACACAATACTATCTACTTGCAAACAGCAACCTACGGTTTTACAGAAAAGAGGAAAATCCCAGGATGCAAAAAACTCCATTACCAGCCTCAGTAAGAAGTGGAGATCCCTCATAAAATCCTCCAAAGCCAGTTATGAAAATAAAATCGCCAAAGATTCCAAAGACAACCACAAGGCATTCTATAACTATGTCAAGAATCTAAATGGCAATGTTCAGATCTGCACTGAGCTACAACAGAATGGCATTAAATATACTGATCTCAAGGATATTGCAAATATCCTGGCCGATCAAATCAGTGCCAACTTCACCCCCCTCTCACCCCCTAAACGACCCATCTCAATACTGGAAGATTTCCAAAGTCTGGTAATAACGGCCACACAGGTAAAAAATGCACTCTCCAAAGCTAAGAATACAGCATCCATGGGACCAGATGACATCCCGGGCTGTGTATTACATGAACTACAAAATGAACTGGCACCTCACCTAAGTGTCATGTTTAATCATAGTCTCACCTCAGGCTTCATGCCCACTGAGTGGCACACAGCTACAGTTATCCCACTCCACAAGGGGGGGATCCACTTTGGATCCCAGGGAACTACCACCCCATCAGTCTGACGAGCCTGATCTGCAAGGCCATGGAACATATTATCATGGAACTTATAAACAAACACATTGGCAACCTTCAAACACTGGACCACCCAGTTTGGGTTTGTGAAGGGCCGATCTTGTCTCCTGAACCTGATTGACTTCTTCGAATCAGTCTCCAGAGCCGTGGACGAGGGTAAGGTGTATCTGGACCTCGCCAACACTTATGACACCATCCCCCACTCTGGAATCATAGCTAGACTTACTAAGCTGGGCATTAATCCCTATGTCACTCGATGAGTTGCCACCTGGCTTACTGACAGAACCCAGATTGTAAAAGGAGCCTACTCCAAATCCAGCTCCAGACAAGTGACAAGTGGAGTACCTCAGGGTTCAGTGCTGGGACTGCTCTTATTTGGCATCTACTTCTCTAAAGTACAGGCCAACACTAAGGGACTCTGGCTAACAAAGTTCCCAGATGACTACAAACTCGGAGCCATTACTGAATCCCCAAATTATGTGGATACTCTACAAAAGGGCCTTACAGAAACAGATGCTTGGTGCCAGAGCCATGGGCTCAAGCTCAATGCCAAGAAATGTATGGTTATTCCCTTTGAGAAAAAGCATGTACCTGTGAATTATCACATAGGTGGTAGTACACTAAACACCGAAAGTGTGATAAGAGACTTAGGGACACAGGTGGACAGTGGTCTCACCTTCAATAACCACATCACCACAACAGTCAGGAAATCCTTTTATGTGGCACACTTCATCACTAAGGGCTTTTCATCCAGAAAAATGGAGGCCATTGTCCCACTGTACTCATCCCTCATTAGACCCATTATAGAATACAATGCCTCATTTGGTATGTACCTCTCAAGACATCTGCAACAACTGGAAAGGCTGCAGAAATACCTCACTAAAAGAATCACAGGCCTAAAGCAGATGCCCTACGCTGACTGCCTTAAAAAAGTCCAGCTATACTCTGTCACATATCATCTACTCAAAGGCAATCTCTGCTTAGCCTACAAGGCCATGTCAAACCCCGAGCTGTTGGACATGCTGCACTTAAAGAAATCCCAATCCCTCAGAGCCACACGCTCCAGGGATCTAAACTGTGTCATCACAATAAACAAAACATGCTGGAGGGATAGATTCCTGACCCAGAGACCTCCAGACTCTGGAATAGACTGCCCATACATGTCAAGCACAGCGCCTCTTTGGCCGTCTTCAGAAGGAACCTTGATGATTGGATGGGAGAAAGGAAATTCACCTCGGGAATCACGTCAGTCACCCTGCTAGACAGGGGTCCAGGGAAGTAAATAGTGTGGAAAGAAATAGCCAGGGAATTGTTATGGCTAGTCTTGTATAGGTCCTAGGGCCGATAGCCTAGTACCAACCTATGAACTTATGTAATGTAAAATGATTCTGTTCAATGTTGTGGCAGAAAATGGACCTCTGTGGACCACTCCTACAAATAAATACACAATACATGAACTGCACACTTAAAACCATGCAAACTACATCTGAAAGGCTTTCAGATAGAAAATGAATGACTGGATGGATAAGATATAAACCTGCCAAGTTCCAAATGGAAAGAAGAACGCTAGAAATTAATGCATATTTCAGGAAAAATGTTGAAGTACAAGAAAAGGTTATGTCATAAGGCTGGCATGCAGGAAGATGAGAGTAATGCTAAGAATTTTTGTTTTTAAAAAGTGTTTGCCATGGAAAGATTCTCAGAAGTGTTGCAATGGGAGCAAAACCAATGTAGCATTCATATATGTATGGGCTAGACAGAAGAGTACCAAGAGTGTGCAGCTGCAACTGCTGCAAGTTGAACAGGCTGTTGAAATGCAGAAGTAAAACAAAGGAAGAGCACTTAATTGGATATTATTTACTTATCTGCTGACATTTCTGTTTCTAAACACAGCTTAGTTAGTATATGCGGCACAGAAACAGGTAAGCAGCCATGTAAAATACTGTCAGTACACTCTGTTTGCAATGGGGTGTTGTAATGTAGGGGTTACTCTCCAAAGTGGCAAGCAGTAGCTTGCTCCAGTATCTGTGACTGTAATGGCTAACAGTGAATCCCCCCATTCTGTCCCAGCTATTAACGAGCTGTCATTCTCAGTGTGCAATCAGAAATCAGAGCAAATGTAAGATTCTAAAGGGCATCTTTCCAGTGCTAGTACTAAGCTGACCAACAGCAAAATCTAAAAACAAGGTACATCAAACCTCAACAGAATAGCCATCTTTCTTGGTGGGAATATCCGGGATAAGATTTATAAATATACCTGCAGCAGAGCTAGTCACCTGGTGATGTGAACATTAACTGTAGGTGATGGTCACTGTTGACGTGATACCCCAACCCCATATACAAAATGGGAAAAAAGGTGGATGATGCAAGTGAACGTATAAAAAGAAAAGAAATACATTATATAAATATATATATATATATATATATATATATATATATATATATATATATATTACACACACATATACAAAACACAACCCTGTGACAATGCCAGGATGTTACAATATAAAAAAATGAGACCACAATAAATCGTTTCAAAGCTTTTCCCACCTTTAATGTGACCTATAACCTGTACAATTCAATTGCAAAAACAAACAAATCTGTTAAGGGAAAAACTAAAAAAATGTACAATAAGCTGGTTGTATAAGTGTGCACACCCTTAAACTAATACTTAGTTGTTGTGCTGCGGTCAGAAAACATGCTACTTAAAATCTCATCTATTAAATATTGGGATCAGGTAAGGGGGGACAATAGTTGAACTTAATTGGCAGGAAGCAAAAGGGTCTACAATTTAAGGGAAAGCTGGATATTGAACTATGAGGGCTTAATATTTGCTGAAAAGCATATTTACCCGGTGAATACTGCCTATAAATCTAATTAAGTAGATGTGTATAATCAGTCTAGAAGTGGAACTCACACTCCAAACAAGTTTATAAGTGACTTATATAGGTGTCTGGACCAAACAAATAAGAAAGCAATAAGAAATAGATAGGAAACAGGGAAGGAGTTAGGGGTTAACATGACTGAATAATTCTGGATGAGGGTTTGTACTTCAACTAGATTTGTCACTAAAAGAAGACTCAGGAAATTCACCTGGAAGTATCTATATAAATATTTTATGCACCAGGTAAAATTCAACATATGTACCCCATGAATAATTGTTAGTGACAAAGATGTAATTCAGAGGAGAGGGGTTCTTGGCAGTATTTTTTAGGGTTATTGAGACCTGGAATTTTTCATGGGGCAGGAGAAGGAAATAGTAACAAAGCTAATGTTGAGATATACACATTTAAAAAAGCAGTTTTTACTTGGTACAGATCTTGAATTAGAATTGACATGTTCTCATGGTTCTTAGGTATTCCTCATAACAGTAGCAAAGAATGCCGTAACAAAATAAGCAAATTTAAAAAAAAAAAGGAAAAAGAAGGAACACCCTGAAATCTGGTTGATAAAAAAGTGATTGCAGGAACTTACACAGCAGAAAAGAAGGGTTTAAAAGAGACAAGTTTTATTTTAAATGTATAAGGAAATAGAGGCGATGGATTCAGAAAGATATTCAGTGATGTAAAATACAATGGAGTGAGGATATGTGGAAATCCTAAGTCTAGGCAGTGGAAAAAGCTAGGAGCAAAGTAGTAGGTATGTTGGCCTGTCAAGTACCTGCTATCAGAATACAAGAAATAGTGAAGTTGCCATCCATATCTAATATGATGCTGATAATAGGTCAGCATTATTTTGATTTATATAACTGCTGTTTTTTGTACATACCAGTTTGTGAAAACTAATAAATTGTTCAGAACTGACCGGTGCTCCACACTGACAAACAAATTTAAATAAAATAAATTAAGAAAAATAGTTTTCATCATAAAAAAATCTTATATACATTGAGGGGAGAACCATAAAACAAACCCAGTCAAAAATGCAACATAACGTTTCATCAGTGCACATAAACTCTTTACACAATTCATTTCACTGTAGTTTTATTTTAGCACACTTCTAATACTCTTTAGATAGGATTTTTCCAAAACTGACCAGAAAACAACCAGCACTTAAAAGTATTTTCTCTTTCCATCATCTTTAACATACAGAATTAAACCCACTATTTTTGCCATGGAAAAATGACCCTCAGCCTCAGTATATAAACACATAACACTCACACACCTACCTCTCACTTCGTGCCAGCAATCTGAACGTCCTCTGGAATTCAAATTCCCAGCAGGCGCGAAAGACAAAGCCGTAAACCATGTCGCACATATAAAGCAGGTGTTTGTGACCTGTTTTCGTCTTCTGTGTCTGTGCGACTGGACGAGACACAAAGGGCGTTCTTAAAGAGGAACACCCTTTAAAAAAAACTTTTTTTTAAATTAAAATACTTTTAAAATACTTTTTTTTTTTTAAATTAAAATATAATGAATTTCTCGGTCAGCCGTTTCCAGGGGGGTGCAAGTGCACCCCCTTGCACCTGCCTGCGGGCGCCCTTGGTTATGAGTAAAGGAGAATTGGGACATCTGTGAATCTAGAGAAAAATAGATGAGCCACATAGAAGGTTTTTATAATTACTGTCCTGATATGATTATGAAAAAATAATGAATTATTAACAAGAGTGCCTAGGTTTTGTAAGACAATGTTGTTTTATGTTATTTTGCTGAAGCTACCTTTTTCCATTATCCTTTTTTACTGTTATTTACTGTTCAGCTTTAAGGAGGTTTATTATTTATTATAAATATTTACTATAAATCCCAATCATGTTAACCTGTCTTGATATTCTCATGTAACTTAGGTAACCTGACTGCATTTTAGTTGATGCACTTCATGGTTAACTGAAGTAGGCATTAACTACTCTCTGTGTTCAGGAACTCCAGAAATGAACTATCCCTCATGATGTAGGGAAGAAGCCACACATGTTTGCTACATTGGAGCTGATGACAGTATATGTAATCTTCAAAAAGTGGAATTTACAGTTACATATATATTTGAACTCTGTAGACAGGCAGAATGTTTGGAGAAAGCTGGTCTTAATGAGTGATGCTAACATAAATTGACTAAGAGCCCAAACCTCTGCTGCTTGGGATTCATTTAAATGTGTAAGTTTGCATTGTTTTTGATAATCTTGACTTGTATGAGTACTAGAATGCAAAGCTATTCTCTGACATGTTGGATGACTTAAAGCAGATCTGGACACATCTCATAATAAAGTGTAATTGCTTACACCACTGGTAATCGCACATGACTGGGGGTGAGGTGGGTTACTGAAACCATGGGACTTGAGGGATTCCTTCTTGGCTGACTAATAAGAACTGATGTTAATAAATGAATACTACTGACCTGGGCTGTGTTGATTTAACCTCTGTTCTTAGCTTTGCAGCATCAGCACTAGATATGAACTGAGTAAGGGAATATAACAATGTTGCACGATGTGCTGTGTAGATAGCAATGTAAAAACAAGCTCACACACTCATCTGTGAACAAAGTGACTGCACATGTCCACAGTGCTTCACTTAATGCTTGGCTTGTGCTTAGGCAGTATTCTATCTGTAGACATAATAAAAGTCTTCAGCTAAGTTGTGAGCTTCATGTATGTTTTTTTGAAAGCATATAGCAAACAAGTCCTTGACTAAGTATATTATTTAGATAATGCGGTGGTACATAAAATGCATTTGAGTAGTTCCCTTTGTTTTAAATGTAGAATGCCTTGCAGAAATTTGAGAACCTGGTACAAACATGAAATTGGGAAACCGGCAGAAGCATTCCTGGATAACAAGCAGACATATTCATTACACTATTTCAAAGTTTCTATGCAGCAAATGATCATTTACCTGGAAACCAAAGAGTCTAGTAGCATTATTTACAATACAGTAAAGCTACTGCTGTGATAAATAATGATTTCCTTGAGGTTCTTGCCATTAGCAGGAATAAAAACGAGAACAGCCTTCATGCAAAGCATTTTCAGAATACAATAGGACCAATTGTACTGTGCTCATTTCTGTCTTACCCTTTTTATATAAAGAAAAATGTTAACAATTATTCATATGCAAATAATCACACATAGATGGAGAATAGAGTAATGCCTTTGCTCTTTACAAATTTACTGGGCTTCTGGAGCAAATGTTCACCCCACAGTGGGAGTTACTTGAGTAGTACCTTTTCCAATCTATTTAGTAGAGTCAGTTGCACTGCTTTGCCTTGGCAATCATATCTTGATAATGATGAATAAAAGTCATTTTAAATGACTAGTTTTAGTGTACTTGACAAAAAACCTCATGGTAAATGAAAAACCTGAGTGAGTACTTCAAAAAGAATAAAATGGTTTAGTAGCTGTGTCTTATGATATATTTTATAGGATGTCTTAGGTCTATATAAGGTCCTTCTCTTCAGAGTACACATCATAGGTAAATACTAGGCTGTTAGTTTTCAGACTGTTAGAAACCCAGCCAGTAACTGGAAGTAAGAATCAAACCATGTACCTTGTAATGTGAGGTAAAGACCTTAACCATTATGCTAAACCCTCCCCACCTACTTTAAGGAATAGACTACCATGGAAATTACTTCCCATTAACTTAGTCATACACAAACTGTCCTTAAGACAGTCAGTACTATTTGGCATTCCTTAAACAAATAACCTGAACTTGATAAGAACCTGCTTGTCCTTAAATAATAAAGCCAAACATCTCTGCAAGAACTATAAGTTATTCTCTGATTTTCAAAGTGCAGACTTGCAGATTTAGATTAGTCCATACTATCTGGTTCTAGATCGATTTGCAAAGCTTTCATGTAGAGTGATTTGGAGAGGTTCCCTGTCAATTTTGTCTCTTTTTTAAGTACCATATGAGTTTATCTCTGTCTTTGCATTCAATTTCCTATGTTCATCAGTGGGACCTCTTTTAATTACATACAAATCAGGAGATTATTCAAGCGTCAGACACTTCATTGTAGAGGAATCTATAGCTGCCATTAGAAGTAGCTTAGTTTCCCAATTGTCTTGAAATCAAGTACTAAATTAGCAAAGAGAAGTCCTTGAAAGTGTAAGCTGTACAAAATAAACAGTTATCGATTGAGAGCAGTTTCTCCAACTTGTATGCTTGCTGTCCTGATAGCTCACATGAATTGCTACAGTGGCATTATTAGAATGTTGTTATGAGATTTTAATATATGAACTTATCTGAGCATGCCTCTGCTTGTGATTTCAATCATCTAGGCCAAGTTTTAATCATGTTTTGTAGTCAGTGGGCAGAGAACAAATATTGGTACACTGAAGCTTTTATATATTTTCTTGTAATTAGCATAGAGGAGTAAGGCTATGAGCAATTAACTAGCTACTTCCTGTGACCCATCAGCCTCCTGTTTTACTCAGTGCAAAATGCTTAATTAGACAGCGTTCCCAAGCAGAGTCTAGAAAAGGTCCATGTGAATCAGTGTTCTACTCTGGTTAACAATTAAATATCTAACAAAAGAAGTAAATAAATAGTGCACAATCTATTTTTAGTCACCGAGTCAATGCTTTTTAATTTATTATTTTGCTCTTGCCATATTCACAAACAAAGTCACTGAGGAAGGTTATTTTTGAAGTGTCTGTCTGTTCTTTAAGGAAAATATACATTGCATAAATGCTCTCAAGCATTTTATATTAACTTTGTTCCATACAAAACATAAGACATGCTTCTCTTCACATAAAAAGTTAAAGAACATTAAATCAGAGGTACTTTTTTAGAAGAGCAATTTATTTTCTCAGAAATCCACAGAATGGTGGTCTGTCGGTTTTAATTATTTTGCACCAGGAAACAGTATCAGAATTGCATGTGCCATTTCTTACTGTAATTGTGATACCAACAACTGTATCGTATCTCTCAGCTGTAAACCCCAGTTATTGTGATGTCTGTGCTGATTGAGTGCATTCATGCAGCACCATTTGCTTGTTCCATCTTCATGAGAGAGTGTATAGCTAAAAAGGAGCCACGAGACTGAGTCCACCTATTGGGTAACCCTTTAAATACATAATGAAACAGTTTCTACTCTGCATCTTCTTATATTAAGTAAAGAAAAATGTTGAAGTTTAGCTAAATATTAATGAGATTTTATTTCATGGAACTGGTACTGGTTGTGCATAATTCCCTTTATATACTGAATTATGTTATTATTAAATTGTAGTGTTCTGATGATGTTTTATAAAAAATGCACATTGGGTGGCATTGCTTCCTCACAGTGCTTAGTTCTGCAGTTTATTTCTCATCTAGGGTACCTTCTGGGTGTAGCCTGTGCATCTACCTGTCTATACAGGTTTCTACCAGGTGCTTCAGTTTCCTCACACATCCAGACAGTTGCTATAGGTGAGCTTATATTTCTCTAATAATGCCTGTAGATGTGATGGCAAGTGAGGGAGGGCATTCTGCAACTGGCTGTCACCCAGTTCCAAACTGACTCCTCTGTTTTGCACCCAGTGGCTCCCCCTGTGAAACTGAAATAGATTAAGTGGGTAATCTGAGCATGAATTAATAGAATAAGAATAAATAATTCAATAATAATCCAATAACAAATTAAGTAATTCATTAAGGCACATTAAGAATAACAATGAAACATACCAACATTTAAAATAAAAAAAATGCTTATAAACCATAGTATATTATAAAGTATTTAGTTTCAAAGAATACAAATCCAAAAGAAAGTAAAAATAAATTAAGATGAGAGCGACTGTAAATAACCCCCTACTACATGTTCCATTGCTGTGTTACTGTTTTATATCTATGCAGTTTGGCAACATTTTGCTTAATTTTAATAAGACTGTTAAGTATATGACAGAATCTATTTTTTCTTACTATTACATTTATAGGAATACATTAAGATGAAAAAAAACTTTAGGCCTGAGTCAGATGAAAAAGCACAACCAATGCGAAAAATCATCCACAAAGACACCAACAAGAAACATGAAAGCCACTTAATCAGAGTACTGGATACAACAAGGAATTCATATTTAAAAAAAAAAAACTTAATAATAAGCAATGAACAGCTAGTACAAATTAAAAAAATAAATTTAACAATTTAAAATCCAATAACATATTATTTAATTATTACCTCATATATTTTTTATTACGTAAAAAAAATTTGATGTTAATAGTCTCATTTAAGCCAGGAAATTTATCTGCCTGCAACTTTTTTTTTATCTGCCACAGTGTCTCTCCCAGTTCGAGAAAATTGTTGTAACAACCTGGCTACTATAATCTATGGGTATGCATTCCAAAATAGTAAAATAAAATTTTCTAAAAGAACTACAAAATAAAGTATGTTTGTACAAAAAATTATTTTCATCCTTAATTTTAAATGACTACAAACGTTCCTCAATTCATTTAAATAACCTACACATTGTTATACTAACACAGAATGTATCACATTGTGAGGGCAAAGCATTATAAACCACCCTAGCAGTATTACAATTCACATGTTCATATATCATAATTGAACTATCTAAATGTGGTAAAGTGATATTTGGTCCTTCTAATATATTTACATACATTGCAAAAAACATATTTGAACATATCCTTTGGTTTATTAGTCACTAAACTAGGCTCCTTAGTATTCTCAATTTCTAAAAAATTGTTTCACAGCCCTGTTTTTTATGTATAAATGTTGGACCAGAATTAACTATTTTTTTGTAACTCAAAATTGCCTTTTAAAATCTTACAATTATCAGGTATCACATTTCTAACACTTAAACTATCACCTGTCATTTGTAAAATTAAAACATTATTGTAATCATTATTATTTGCTATTAATACATTTATCATGGCTACCCACCATCAATATAGAGGGAAAAATCATGCCTTTTACTTTTAATCTCATTTGCATTAAGTTCAAGTTTAGACTTATTATAAACCCTACAACAAATCATCTCAATCAATTCATTAAGAACTTTAAAAAATACTTTGTCATCTGTTGTAAGCCTAGATAACCCAATCATTTGTCTTTGAAGTATGTTATTCTTGATAAAACCATGAGGTGCACTAGAATAGTATAATTTAAAATATAGTTTATAATAAATTTTACTTGCAAGCTATAATATGGCAAGTTGAACTGTCAAGAATTACAACATTAGTTAATAATTTGTCAAAACTAGAAACAACAGAGAACAGTGTTGCATAGTATTGGTTGAACAAGTATACTATCTTCAAAGAATCATTTGTTAAACTGGCTGATAAGTATTGCTTATACTATTTGTTGTGCTATTTTCAATGGATCACTTGTTAAACTGCCATCAGATTTCATAGAGTTTATTTGGCTGATAAGCATTGCTGATATTATTGGTATACTTATAAAAGTGATTTGTCAATAAAGTTTTACAGCTAGCGCTGTTATCATGGTTCCGGAGATTTTATTATTATCATTTTATTATTATTGTTTTTGGATTTGAAATCAACTGGATTTATCACTATACCTTGTTGCTTCCTTGATTTTTGGTTTGATACTTATAAAATCTCTTCATTTTATTAGAATCCACAGCAAGCTTGTTTTCAAACATATTTTCTCTATTCTAATTTTCTTCTTACGTGACCTACTGATGTTATTAAAATTCACTTGTTTGCTATTGTTGGATGTTTCTTGTAAGCCTTATATTTTTTTTGCTTTTCCTTATACAGTTTATGAAGACCCAAATTCCACCAGGGAGGATATGTATTTTATGTGAACTATGTTTATAACTAACTGTGGATTCAAGGCTTTTAAGAAGCAAATCGTGCAAAGTGTTGTGTCCAAAATTTACTTTGTGATTCAATAAACATGAGTGCCAGTCTGTTAAGTGCATTGATTCTAATAAAGTCTTATAATTAATTATTTCATAATTGTATTTTTTATGACCTCTAACCACAGGAATCTATATTTTTAAATTCAATTTCAGTAAGCTGTGATCTGACTATGCAAGGAGTGCTCTGACTATTAAGTTGTCAATAATACTGGGGTTATTGGTCTGAATCAGATAAAGAATATTAATCCCTCTGGTACTTACAGTTACAAGTTGGATTAGTCCCTGTTGTAATATGATATCAGAAAATTCTCTTTCAAAGGTAATTTTGAAGAAAGATTTGCCAAAGAAATACCAGTGTACCTTAAGTCATTCATCAGTATAATGTTTTTCATTGGTACACTATGATTTAAACAGGTGAAGTAATCCCAGTGTTTAGGTGCATCCACACTGCGATTATGGTAACCAAAGAAATTATAAAAGGTTTACTTGATAAAGGATCAGAAACCTGAAAAATTATAAATCTATCTCATTAATTAAATTCACATGTGAAAATGGAGTATTGTTATCAATCTGTAATATTACTTACCTGCCCCTGGAATTCTCTTGGAGGCATTCTTATTTTTATAATTTGGCATCTGTTGAGTGGACATATTCCAAGATTCTACAATTGCTATTACTGTGTTGTTATAATCAGTAACTATACTAACCAATTCATCAAACTTGTTGTCTGGACTTTGTGCATCGCAATAAAGACATTTCAAAGTTGTATCAGACCTTCTTTTTGTTGGGTTAGTGCAAACTAATTTTCTCTGATACAAAAACAATCCTATATCAACCAAGATGAAGTTCTCTTTGGAAAACATTTAAATATCGTATCTACAATCTTCCTAATAAAAGATAGATTTGATGTTGCATACTGTACAAAACTGCCTTAACCAAGAATTGAAAATGTGGGCTTTGGCAAATAAGTAGTCTTTCCAGCATGAAAATGGTATTAGTTCACTTAGTATAATGATAACAAAAGCTTCTTCAAGCATTTCTTTTACTTCAGGAATGTTATTATTCATATGGTTAAGTGGTGTTAACCTCAGGCTACAGGTTCCTGCATGGACTAAGATCAGATTATAAAGCATCTTTTCATGAAACAGTTTTGGTATCATTTTACATCTGATAGTTTTAAACCAGCTGGAGCACTCACTGTAATGTGGAACCTATTTAGGGCATTTAAACTTCTATTTGCAGGCTTAAGCATATAATCATTTAGGACAAACACTTTGCATGGAATGAATAAGTTAGATGCTGCTAACGGTGTAATATTTGCATTTATAGAACCCCTCCATGATCAACTTTTGTAATTTTTGTTTGTGAAATAAATATCTCACCATCATCATGAGTACAACTAATATTTCTACTTCTTTTCCTAACCTTTTATCCATTGTGGTATGAGTGCAAGAAATATAAGTTTGTTCCGGAGAATAATCGAATGCGTCTTGTGCAGATAGTACATCGGCACGCGTTACATGATCATGGGATTTGGGAATGCTCACATTGATCAGCCTGACTTGTGTTTCTTAATCTAAAGTTGTGATATCAGGATATGAAACCTGATCAGTTATCTTAATGTTGTCTGAGCTGGAAGAGTCCAGCACTTTCCTATGGTCAGGACTGGACAAAACTGTAGGTTTTAGTACTATTACTTCCTGTTATTTGTTTTGATATAACACTTGTTTACAGTCTGAGACAACCTTTTGTGATGGATCCAGCAGATGGGAACTCAAGTTTCATGTTTAGTTGAACGTGTGCTTAAGAGAGATTTTGTGTCAGAATTGCCTACATTTGAGTGCTCATTTTCCTGTTTGTTTATCTTGCGTGATTGAAGTAAAGTTATATCATTAATAGCTTTATCATATTGTTTACATTTTTTTCTTGCTCGAATTGAAATTCTTTTGTATCTATTTTTCCTTTTTTATAAACATTTGAGTGAGTTATAATGGGTATTACGTTACTTAACCCTTTCCCGGAACTATTAAACTTAGGTGTTAGTGTGTGGACCTTTGCATGTGTGCCTATAGGGACATGAATCAGGCTGCATGACTGTGCTTGTCTGTGTATATCTGCTTAGGTGGTTTCACTAGGGGGAGTTAATAAGAAATTCCTGCATATGTATGTGTGTATGTGGGGGCATTGATTTGTGCATGTGAATACTTGGCTAAGTGTTTCTATGTATCTGAGTGGGGCCTGGATGAATGGATGTGTGTGTGTGTGTGTGTGTGTGTGTGTGTGTGTGTGTGTGTGTGTGTGTGTGTGTGTGTGTGTGTATGTGTGTGTGTGTGTCTGTGTGTGTGTGTGTGTGTGTGTGTGTGTGTGTGTGTGTGTGTGTGTGTGTGTGTGTGTGTGTGCGTCTACGTTGCCCAGCCTGGGTTATCTGGGGATAGCTCTGTTGAATGAATGCTGAACATAAAACTCGTCAACCTGTCTTACATGAGCAAGGGATTACTAGATTAAGTATAGATTCACTGATAGGATGCAGCTTGGAACTGGATGACAGAATGGTTAGGAGGAGACTAGATATCCTATATATCCAGAAGACAAGGTGGAAGAGCAATGCAGCAAGGTCACTTGGCTTGGAATACGGAGTCTAGAGTTCAGATTAGAAATGGTGTAGAAATTGTGGTGAATGAGAGTCTTCTGAAGACAGTGATGGATATCAAAATTAGTGATAGACTCATAACAAACAGACTCTAGTATAATGATAGGGCAGTAGTCATAATCTCAGGAATATGGCCCACATCAAGATCATGATTGAAAGGAATAGACAGCATTCAGGCAGTAGATAAAAGACCTACTTGATAAGGGAGGACTACATGTGCTGGTGTTAGTAATGATTAACCTGAATGCTCATATCCAAAAGAACAGGATAAGATGACTGCCTGGACCCACATGGGTGTAGCAGCAAAAATAAAGAAGGAGAGGCTATTCTAGGCTTCTCTCTGGCAGATGGCTTGATGGTAGTCAACACATGGTTCACCAAGACAGACAGCCACAAGCTCAAATACAGGACTGGTCAACATATAACTCTGGTAGACTTTCTTCCAGTAAGGAAAGGGCATTGGTAGAATCAACGATTGCAAAGCCATCCCCAGTGAAAAAGTAGACTCACAGCATAAACCACTGGTGACTACAGTCAGCTTCAAGCAGTGGTCAAAGGAGGCTCTAAGGTCAACAGAGACAAGGCCCAAGACCTGGAAGTTGATTGGATAGAAAATAAAATGCTCAGGGCTCCAACACCTCAAGGAGAATAGGAAATAGTGAAGCTGAAGAAGAAGGGAGTGTCTCAAAATAGCATGTGCAAAGACTACAGAACAGATATGTGGCCAATCTAGGTACTTACCAAGCCTGGGAAAATTAGGGTCCATCCTGAAACATGGATGACCCCAGTCAGAGAAGTGAAACCAGACCCTTAGGCCATTAACATTGAAGGAGCCCTCCCTCACCAGTCAGCAGATGTGTGGATACAAGTAGGAGCACAAGCTCCTGTATGGCTGCCAGAAAGATGGCCTTCTATTTGGTTCTCATTCAGTACTGCTGGGGACCCATGCATCAAGAACAACTGAGCCTTAGATCGATAGTAGATGTTCTTAATAGCCAGCAGCTATAAAAAAATGAAAATATTTTATTTTTTTATCCTAATCACATACCCTCATGTTACCAAGACATGTCTATAGTTATGTATTTACACAATATGCGCAAGACATATGTATCATAAAAGCAAAAATTGAAGTAATCTGAACAAAGCCACTGGCAAATAAGAAAGAGAAAAAATAAACCACAGGCACTTCACATATTAAAATCAAACACTGATCTCCACACCCAACAAATGACAATACTCTTAATAAAAAAAAAAGTTAAACAGAAATAGTAACAAATAAAATTAAAAATAAAACCTCAGCCAGTCAATCAGAAAATTGAATAATAGCAAAATGGACCCAGTGATACATAACTAGACTAAAGAAGGTTACACACCCTAAAAACATAATAAACAATAGTATTTAAGAAATCCTAATCGAACCCATTACTACACTCCTAAAATAACTACTGCGGTGGTGGTGCTGTGGTAGCGTTGTCGCCTCACAGTTAGACGTTGCTTGTTCGATTCTCAGTTAGAGCGTCTACTGTGTGATGACATGTGTGAATGGGCATTCCTTGTACATTAGGCCCGGCAAGCCAGCACGTAAAACTCTACTGCCAATCATTAGCTTACCGGAGTACCGCTGTGGCGACCCCTAACCGGGAAAAGCCGAAAGACACACACACACACACACACACACACACACACACACACACACACACACACACACACTACACTCCTAAAATAATAAAAAATGTTGACAGTCTTACCTGATACCTTAAAAGGGCATATTTAAATTATCTTTAAGTAGGGGAGAAACATGAAGTTGCTCATTCTTATGAACTTAGGGAACTTACCAAAAATGTATTTAACAGACAGCCTAAAGAAACAACTCCATTGAAATGTGTTAAACTACAGCATTTCAAACTAAAGAAAAAAATATATATATGCATATATATATATATATATATATATATATATATATATATCTATGTCAGAAACTCAAAATTCATATTTTCAAGATGATATGCACGTCCAACACCCCCTGCATATTGTATATACCAACTACAGGATCACACCACAGTGGGGAAAAAGGTAAATTCCCTGATTCTCACTGTACCTCAATCTCCATTCAAAAGCTTTGAGGTCTTGAAAAGTCAAGTTTCTGAAGGGGATCTGTAAAGGGAGGTCACTGTCCGCATAAGGTCCCTGAACAACTGGGAAAAGTCTAAGGGGTATATTGTCAATGTGGTAATTCTCCAGGGTAGAGGACTTCCCAAAGGATATAATACATTTTTTTGGCATTTAGGTTCAGTCCATGATTCTGGCATCGGTTATTTGTTTGGGAAAAACCTTCCTAGCTTGCAGTCGTCTGCAGACATAGGCAGACAAAGCCCTTTCATATTGGCTTTTACTTCACAGAAAGAGATGCCAAACAGGAGATTTTCTAGCACTGAACCTTGGAAGACTCCACTGGTGACTGGTCTCTTTGTGGAAGTAGCGTCCACACTTTTGATCTTGTTTATCAAATCTGTGAGCCTGTTTGCAATCCAGCAGGTGATGCAAGAGATTTATTCCCAGATTATTTAACTTTTCTATTATGCCTAAGTGGAGGATTGCGTCAA